>NC_141043.1:39380000-39460000 GCF_052040795.2 Danio rerio | reverse complement strand
ATTTTTTATCTATTACTTGACATTGTGTAAAATAATGTAGCAACGCTATCTCACGGCAATTCGTAACTTTTGGATTATGTGGCTAATTGGTATGAATTCGTACGATCTCATTTGTTCAATTTAGCATGATTCAATTTAGCATCCCCCAATGACTGTTATGTTTAAGATTGGGGTTTGGAGCCATGCCTCCTTTTAAAAATCGTACATTTTCATACGACTGAGCTCATACAAGTTTGTAGGAATTAGCCACTAAACTTACACACCGTAAAATAGTTATGTTTCTTTGTGAGGTCTGGTTGGATGTAGATATAAAAGTGACTTGACTTGATAATTTACTGTAAAAAAATCAATGTAGGCACAATTTTTCAGAAATTCCTATTAAAGTTCACAAATAATTGCACCTTAAAATTAACAAAATTGAAGCATAAATATGCTTTCTTATGTAAAATTACATCTTATGAAGTTTACAGCAGGACAAAACAGCCATTCCCAGAATTCATTGTATGAAACTTGAAACAGATATATTTTTTTGTTATTTATTTATGTTTTGTAATCCATGTAGTCATTAGATCAGGTGCATAATTTATTCATATAAAATTGGCCAAATCTGTAAAAAATTAAATAAAATTCAGGGCGACACGGTGGCCCAGTGGTTAGCACAGCCGCCTCACAGCAAGAAGGTCGTTGGTTCAAGTTCCGGCTGGATCAGTTGGCATTTCTGTTCTCAATGTGATGGTGTGTCTGGGTGCTCAGGTTTCCCCCACAGTCTAAAGACATGTGCTATAGGTGAATCGAATAATCTAAATTGGCTGTAGTGTTTGTGTGTGTTTGTATGTGTGTGTGTGTGTGTGTGTGTGTCCGAGTGTGTATGGGTGTTTCCCAGTACTGGGTTGCAGCTAGCATCCACTGTGTAAAACATATGCTGGATAAGTTGCCGGTTCATTCTGCTGTGGCAACCCCTGATGAATAAAAGGACTAAGCTGAAGGAAAATGAATAAATGAATAAATAAAATTAATTTTATTTTATTAACTAGATGTACCGTTCATAGTTTTTAATATTGAAGTAATAGTTCACCCCAAAATAGAAAATTAACTCATCGTTTTTACTCTCTCTTGTTCCTTTAAGTTTCTTTCTCTAATTGAAAAAAAAGTAGGAAGGAAAAAAAATTATTATCCAGCATTATCAGTATCCAGCATTCTTTAAAATATGTTCTTTTGTATCTAGTGAAGTGATAACATACACATGAAAACGACATGTTCAACTTAAACGATTGCCAATGATCAACTTTTTTAGTGCGTATAAGTTTGGTCTCATTTTAAAGGAAAAATTAAAACAGAAGTTATGAGCCTTTACTGTGAGTGTGATATTGCCTTTATACAACAGTTCGATGGCATAATCGTGTATATAACAAAGGAAATCAAGCACGGAGAGTCAAAAATGCTTTTGAAAAAGGAACTACACATCTGCAGCTGACGTCAGAACAGCAGAAAGTGTTGCTTCTTCACAAACACCACTTTACAGCTAGTATTTGAATAATTCTCTAGTGTAATATCTAAAGTGATGACAAAACAAATGATTTTCTCACATTTTAAGATTATAAGGCTGAACAGCATGAAATGCCATCGGTCTAGAGACATTTCTCAGTATTTCTCTTTTGCAATTGGGACATCTCAATAACTAACCTTGAAAAAGCCAAAGCAAACCTAATACTTCTAGATTACTATGGTATAAATACAGCACTACAACAGAAAGAGATCAACTTAGAATGTCACTTATCTGTTTTATAATGATTTTATCTTTATTTTTTATATTTTTTTTCCTCTAAGGGCTCATTATACGGTCTCTGTCGTCATCTTGTGGTGGAACGTCAACCGTTTTTGCTCTGCTCAGTATGACAGGCTGATGGATGCAGACATGCTGTATCCCTAAAATTATAAATATTTGAAATAGGCACTGTCCTTATAAATAAACTGCATAATTGCAATATAAACAACTACATTCTCACATAAAAAGCCTCAAAAATAAAATATTGTCCAACAGTTGCAATGTTTGGCAAACTGTAGTAAGTTTATTGATCTGCTGTCACTCTATGTGGGTGGAGTAATACAAAAGGTTGAGGAGGCTGTACGAGTGCTGTTATTTCACAATATTGCACACCTTTCAGCCAATCACCTTTGAGAACCAGACAAAACTGTTTTCTAAATAAATATAAATCATGAATAATATTTATACATAACATACAATTTTACAAGAACAGTTTAGCCTAAAACTGACAGAAAAATAAAGCTAAATATCTGAACAAATTACATTCCAAATTAGCTTTAGTTGATATCTCAATGAAATTAGCTTTCAGTAAGATTTTGTTTGGCCGCAGCACCAAATATGACCACCAATATCCATTGGTGACTATACAAGGGCGCCCCATATGTTTTAAGGAATATGAACCATATTTGTTCATATTTTTGACAATATTTGTAAAGTAGACATGCCATTGTAAAGTAGTAGGACGTTTGGTGGTATTTTTGTTTAACCTCTAAAGAATTTTTTTTAAAAATCTCACATTATTTTGCTACACAGTTGTCCTTTGTTAATCGCGGGAGTTGCTTTCTAAAAATAGCCTGCAATAGGTGAAATCTGCGAAGTAGCCCGCTTTATTTTTTACAATTATTACAGATGTTTTAAGGCTGTAAAACCCTTCACTATACTTTTTTCTCAGATAAGCATTAACATTTCACAAAGCTGAACACATTGGGTACTGTACAGGAGATACGGCACGCAGGAGATTGATTGACAATAGTCTACAGCCAATCAGGACGCAGAACACAATGCGCTGTAGAAAAAAAAAAAGCATGTAAAATTGCACAAAAAAATCTGCAAAAACCGTGAAAGGTGAACCGCGTTATGGCGAGGGACCACTAAATATAATTGCTTTTGTAAAATAATGCTTTACAAACTCTGCTTTACGAATGCTTTATGTATCCCTGTTGCAAACTGATAAATAACTGTTCCTCATTAATATCTATCAAAACTCTGTTTGATTCACTAGATCTAAACTAAAAATTTTGATTTTAAATGATTTTGTCATGATTGCTTTATTTAGACCAGAGCTGCCCAAACTAGGACCCGCAGGCCAATGTTGGCTCTTGGTAATCTTTGATTTGGCCCACCATGCCATCTGAGAATGGTTTAGAGATCGTCATTGCAAATTTATTGTAACCTTATATTTGTTTGTTTTATTGTTTAGCTACAAAAAGCAATCATGACAAAATCATTTGAAATGTTTCAATGTAGGCTAAATGGTGTAAATTAATCCGATTTAGTTTAAAATGTACATACGACGCATAGAAAACAATGCAGAGACTTTGGTGAGGGAATCAATGCAAAGACAGATTCTGCTTGACAGCATTTCAAAATTCAAGTATTTAAGATTCAATTCAAAGTAATGTTTACTATTTATTTTTTAATATTATGAAATGAGTTCGGAAATTAACCATGGCAAATTTAATGTTAAATAGTTTGGTATTCATCTTTGGCCCATGGCTATCAATAATATTTGGTTTTTGGCCCTTTATATGAAAAAGTTTAGGCACCCCTGGTTTAGACTATAACATTGTCTTTTAAAAATATAACCATAAATAGTCCTATAGGTTTTAAGGGGGACAGTAAATCTAGATAGTGCTTCAATCTATTTCTCTTCCTATGTAACAAAATAGGAGTCTAAGACCTTTTCAGTGATGTATAGTTTGTCATAATTAAATTAGGATATAATTGCTAAAAAGTAAACCAAAAAGTCCCGGTGACAGTTAAGGGGCTCTAACATTATCAGTAATTGAAAGACGAGTGCTTTTTTTCCCACTGTAATCTTATGTTTTATCTGTAAAGCCTACAATTTTTGCTACCCTTTTTTTTGTACATGAAATGCCCAGACATACACATCTGGCACTTTTCAAACCATTAATTCCACAGATTTGTTTTTACAGTGCATAACACATACAGCATGCAATAAGCTCTCATACGTGTCCACCTTTCACCTTAGATGAAGGATTACAGGTTGTTAGATCAGCAAAACAAATAAGTCAATAGTGGAGGCTTGGGAGTCTCCCAGGAGTGGCATCCATCTCTGCGGTGACTGGCAGCTCTGTCAATGAGCAGCAAAGTAGTAATGTGTTGGCATTTGGAGGGCAGGAGGAGGTGCTGCTGGAGCTGATAAGGAGACGAGAAGGGGGGGAGACCCGTTCTAATCAACACTTTGCTCTATTAATAACGCATGAGATGGAGGAACAGCAGAACTCCCACTGATGAGCTTGGCAGTCGCTTGCTTTGGCGGGTGGATTGTGTGGTTATCTGCTGTTCTTTTTTTTTTTTTTTACACTTTGATTAGAAAAAGAGTTGGCCATGTCTTCTTTAAATTCAGCTTTTCATTAGTTTAAGCTAATGGATGGTCTTAAAACTTACAATTATAGCAGCTTTGGTGCCTGGCCATGCATTAATTACTTTTAGGGTTTTCTGGTTGGTTGTAATGTGTTGGCTAAGATGAAAGTGATGCTATAACCAACTCCTGGATTTGTCCTGCCTATAAATTATGATTAAATAATTATAATAAAAAAATACACAAGGTTTGGGTCTGAAGGATATTTTTGTCAATAATACTACACCCTAAAATAATGTTAATAAAATCATAACAGTTATAACAATAGCAATAATAATATTTTTTATACATTTTTATTCTAAATAGAAGTTCTTTTGAGTTTTATATTAATCAGAGATTCTTGAAGAAATTTCAATATTTGCTCCAAAGCATTAAATAGTGCAACTGTTTTCATAATTGTTATTAGTTAGACATGAGCACTGAATCCTCATCTCAATAAAATGAATTTTGTGACCCTGAAGACTGGAGTAATGATGATGAACATTTAACATTTGTGTCACACAAATAAATTACATTTCATTATAAAAAAAACAGTTCTTTTTAATTGTAGTAATATTTAAAAATGTTACTGGCATTTACTGAGACTTATTTCCAAAACCAAATGTTGTAATGTGTGTGTGTGTGAGTATAAAATATTACTTATTTTAGATAATGTTTAATGCTTAATGTAAACAGGGACAGTTTTGTATTAGTGGTGTTTACTTTATTTTATAGAAGCAATATTAATACTTTTGAATTCATTTAATGTTATTATTAGATATTAATTTTAATTTCTGGTGGTGGATGTGGAGATTCCCCCCCCAAAAAGGTGTAAAGTGATGTGTCCAGAAAAGTATATATATATATGTGTGTGTGTGTGTGTGTGTGTGTGTGTGTGTGTGTGTATGTATGTATGTATAGATAGATAGATAGATAGATAGATAGATAGATAGATAGATAGATAGATAGATAGATAGATAGATAGATAGATAGATAGGATATATTACTATTATTTATGCAAATTCCACACAGAAATGCCAAGGCAGCCAAAATTAAATACTATTGGCTGTTCTTTAAAAAGGGGAGGAGCTACTCTTTGTCCCACCCTTTTATTATGTTTTGGTTAAAAATGCATATTTCAAAGCACTTTACGAGACCTTTATAGGTTGCTTTTGGAACCGCTAATGTTATTAAAAAAATAGATTTTTATAAGTGCTGTGCTATTGATGAACAGAGGTGTATAACACAATCTCTTTGAATCCTTGTTTGTAATCTTGATCCAAATTTTTGTTCCACATCCTCTGGAGGATGTACCCCTAGTGGTTGAAGAACTGAAAGGGGTTCCAACCCAGTAGGAGGCGACCCATGATCTCTCCCCATTGTGCCCTTGAGCCAGACACTTAACCTTATGTTTCTCCTGGGGGATTGTCCCTTGTAATAAGTGCACTGAGAGTTGCTCAGGATAAAAGCATTACCCAATGATAAATTAGCAACGTCTCACTTGTTTAGAGTATTTTTTTCTTTTCTTTTGCTCATTAACCGTATTCCACAGTTAAGTTCCATAATCCTTTCCCACAATCCTATTTCACCGTCCAGCTCATGAGTCTCTGTCCTGTTGTGCAGTCCTGGTATATAGTCCTGCATCACCTTACTGGCAGTCTTTGAGTCCCCAGAGTGATGGTGTGAACCAGTGAGTAATCTCCCCGCTAGTATGCCTGAGTTTCCATTGATTTTGTCTCAACTTCCTGCTCCACCAATTACCTCTGTTCAAGCCTGTTAGTGGCCATGACGTCAGGGGAATGATAGTGGATCCTGGTCTTCGCTCTCTGATCGGTTTGTTTGCACAACTAATTGTTCCTACTGCTTCCTTTCATTAGGAGGAGCTGAGCTATTGGGATGTCTGGAACACTAAGTGCTTGTTTTGTTTGCTGTGTGGGGACTGGATGGATAGGAAGACCATCTATAGAGGGTTCAGACTGTTTCGTTCCAGTCTACAGGGCTTGATAATGGAAGTATCTTAACCAATACATGTAATGCAGCAAATATGTAACTCATCATTTTGCACCAAATATGACTATGGTTTTACACTGTCAACGTATTTAAGTAGGTAATTTTGCTTCCTGTTCATGAAAAAAATATAGGGATGTCCAGATCTGATCACATGATCAGAAATCAGGCCCAATCACGTGGTTTCAGACTTGATCGGAATCAGGGCTCGAATATATACAATCAAGTTATACCTTTTTTTTGACTTTACACAGAAACAGCAACGAGTGCGGCATGACATCACTTTGTTGCAGAGACGCTATTGGTTAAATGCTGGCAAAGTAGAACATGAAAGCAGCATGAAGTAGAAAGCTTGAGTATCTGTGGTGTGGAGGTATTATAAAGTTGATGACAACAACGTTGCCATAGCAAACTGTGAGATATGTAAATTTTAATTGTCTGCCCAGTATTTTATATTGAGATGCTATTTGTTTTTATATTAGATGGTTTTTTTTATTTTACTGTTGCACTAAAGATCAAAAGTAATGAATTTATATTATTTTTTTTACTTCATTGTTCAAACTACGGCTGACTTGGTGGTGCAGTGGGTAGAGAAAAAGGGTCGCTGGTTCGAGCTTCGACTGGGTCAGTTTGCATGTTCTCCCCGTGTTTATGTGGGATTCCTCTGGGTGCTCCGGTTTCCCCCACAAGTCCAAATAGGTGAAATAATACTTGTGAATTGGTTGAAGGTATGTGTGTGAATTGGTGTGTATGGGTGTTTCTCAGTGATGGGTTGCAGCTGGAAGGGCACCCGCTGTGTTAAACATATGCTGGATTAGTTGGCAGTTCATTCCACTGTGGCGACCCTAGATGAGTAAAGGGACTAAGCTGAAAAGAGAATGAATGAATGAATGGTCAATCTACCTCACAGAAGTGCTGTTTTTGTTCAACAGAGTTGTTAATTGTTAAAATAAGATGAATTAAGTGAAAAATAAGGAACTTTCTGGATCTGTTTCTACTCTCTTCTTTATTCCATTTTTATGTATTATAGAAGTATCGAATTGGGTTTCGATATCTGTAGATACTCAAAAAAAATAAAAAATAAATAAAAAATAACCTGATAAGGATATTCCTAAAGAAAATGCTAGTTCTGGGCTCCACATAATTACTTCATGTTGTCCCAACACACAAAATAAGTTAACTTAATTTTTTTTGGTTACAAATTTAAATAGGTTGAACATAAAACAATAAAGTTGTATTAATCATCATTAAAAAAAAAAAAAATATATATATATATATATATATATATATATATATATATATATATATATATATATATATATATATATATAAAGAACATTGGAGAAATCTGGGCTATATCACCAAGCACCATTTCTGACTTGCTATCATAAGCCAGATTTAAATATTTCCCAATGGGCAGAGGACTAGTTGGGTTTTGTTAGTTGCGTGTTGTCACCATGTACAAGAGACAATGATACACAAAACTTCTATACTGATCCAAATGTATAATTTTTTCATAGCCGTTTACATTCACTTAAATAATCAGTATTCTGTGAACGTGTGTGTATTTTTGACAAGAGTGGTTAAATATTCAAATGATCAATTTTTGCACAATCAATATTGCAGTTTATAGAGTTTATTTGTTTGTTATATTTGTGTAGCCATTCTATTGTGGACAGCAAAGAATTTCATTGTACAGTGAAACTTTTTTCTATTGTGCACATGACTAACTACTTAACAAATTGATAGATAGATGAATATGTCTGACTACCAACCTTGCGCACCTAGAAAAACATAAGGAGTTCAAAGTGACATGGATTTAATAGATGCACATGATTTGTTTGTTGTTAATAACTGAGCCACAAACACAAATCATAAAGGCACCACCCTCTTCTAAAATGGAATGCGGAGTGTTGCAGCTCTTCTTTTTTTTTTTTTTTTGTAAAGAGACACAAAACGAGTGCGTTTTTGTTTCCATCCATTTAAAAGCCATTTATTGCATAGTATTTGAAATGATGCACTATACATTCCTAAACTTCAAAAACATATTCAGGTAAGTCCTAAGACATACAAGTAAGTATTAAGACCAAAGTATTACATCTTGAAAATAAAGTTTTATGCAACCCTTTAAATGATCCCTTTCAAAATATCAGTACTTGTGATTAAGTACATTGCCACTGATATAATTTTTGTTGTGCTTTTTGTTTTTTATTGACTTGAGTCAATAGTTGAAAAAGGACCTGTGCAAAGGTGGAAATAATATAGGTTTAGGAAATGTGTTGGAATATGCCTTGTCCACATGAGAACCTATGGTGCAATGTGTCAGAGCATGTGTGTTAACCGCTAATCCAAGGCTTCAAAACAAAAATGATACAAATGAGCTAGTATAAACAATAAATAACAGCTGCTGAAAATGTAGTTCATAACCGAAAAAAGCACTGGTAGGGAAGTATTTGGCCAGTTGTCTGGTGCTTTTTAGTGTGTTTTTGTTAATTAGTGTGATTAATCTGATTGGATGTTCTGTTTAGTGAGCCCATTTGTATCACAGTACAAAATGAAAGTGAAAGTGATGTAAAGAAGCCAAGACAAGCTGATCAAGCACAATATATTGACGTCAATATCAGTATAAATGCTTGCTTCAATTATATTGTTATTGGACTGATCAGTTAAAATAAATAATCAGCTGATGAATGCTGAAATATTTCTGCCACTTGATCCACTTTAGATGCATGCTGCATTTGCATGGGAGTTTAGATTAGTGCCATTTTCATGACGTGACAGCAGATGTATGCTTAGGAAGTGTTTATGCTAGAGGTAAGACAAGATGTCAGCCCTGCGTGGGGCTTCAGAATTGCAATTTATAAATTATTCTAAATGCTTATTAGTAATCAGTTATCAATATTGATTGATTATCAGTTTCTGAAAGTCATTTCCAGACAACATTTCCATATCAGTGCATCACTAGTTTTGTTACCTTACTATATCCATCCCCTGTTGGGGTTAAAAACAAAATATTTAAAAGTAAAATTGAACACATCACAATATGTGATTTAAGTAATTGCAACTTTTTTTCACATCAATATCACCTTTTTCACATTTACATCTTGCCTTTGCATTTTATTTCTTAAGTCATTTAACATTTTGTATGGTTTCTTCATATCTTGTGATTTGACTTTTTATCTTAATATTAATTTATATTTTGCATCTCCGGCTTTATATTTCATAGTGTGACAATCCCAGCGGCTTTGACTCCAAGGGAGTGATAGAAATGTGTATTCTTTGAAAGCAATGCAAATCACTTTGCGTAAGAGTATTTGCATAAATGCAAATGTAATCTTAAATGCTGAGCATGTTTACTTGCGTAAATGTAATCTATCGATGAAATGTATTCCTCGTTTTTTACTCCGTTTCCATAGTAATGTGACGTATTTCTGAACAAAATGGTATATTCAGCACGATTAAATGGGGCAAGAATCTATAAAAAGTTGCACAATGAATCCTAAATGTGAGTTTGCTAAAATAATGCTTAATCAGCAATTTGGATATTGGTTAACGTTATCACTTCAGAGGATGAGCAAGTTCCATTTTAATAAAATACACCCTTGCAATAGCATGCACCAATGAATCGTGCACAATAAAACAAGACACTAGGGTCAGCTCGGATTTTACATTGCCTTAAAGTGGACATAAAGCTCTTCGTGCAAGGGGTTAACACTTCTTTCATTTAATGAGTCCACTCTGGACAAATCCTTACCGCCTGCTAATGAGGACAGGAAGTCAGGAAGACTTACTCTCATTTCCTCTAAGCTTCAGCACACTCTTATTTAGTCTGGCTCTCGCGACTCTCTGAGTGCCTGCTTGCATCTTGTGTTTGTGTGTGAGGTTTTTTTCCTCCTGTTAAACTTCATTGTAGTGAATTATGTCTGGGAGGGTTGTGCGAGCAAGCAAGACCCTGCATCTGCAGTCCCCCTCCCCCTTTCCCAGCAAGCCCAGCGCACTCAGCAGAGAGAGGAGAGAGCCAAAGAGAGCACAGCCGTGGCTCCTTAATGACTCCCATCCCTCTCTGTGCCACGTTATTAATTAGCTCAATGATCCTTGCCGATGGGACCTGGGCGGCGGATTAGAGCCCCCCGGCACACGCCCGTGGCTGCCACTGTCGGAAAGGTGAAGAGGGACAGGACCGTGCACCGCGTGTCTCTGGAGAACTTGGGCACTGCAGCCAGTATCACTCTCCGAGCCCAGGGGAACCAGGTGTGTGTAACAGAGAGAGAGTGAAAAGGCTGAATGCAGAGATAATACGTGCACATGTTAGCGTATGTATGCAGTACTTACTTTCACCACACTGTCCATGCTCAGCAGGCAAAGAGCACAACGGTAAGGTATGTGACCTGCCTAAAGCCAGGCTCACAGCATGCCATTTGTAATACCCTTTTTTTTTAACTTGTCAGGCTGTGATCCCCATGCCACACTGTCAGATCATAATGTCAGAATAAATGACATGTCAAAAACTAATTTTACATCAAAGTAAAATGCAAGTCGATGAATGTCATAACAAATATGATAGCATTTAAAAAAATGCCAATTGCCTTCTCCCTCCTGTATTCTATGGCCATGTTTTTAAATGAAGGATCCCACCAGAAACAAATGTATTTGCATCACTTTATCCTATTGGTTCTTGGTTTGAGGATTATCATAGTTTAGGTCACACTGCAGGAAAGTGTCTCAAATCTCTGGGATTTCATCAAGCAAAATATTTAATTACAACAGCCATTAATCGTCTATTTGTAAACATGCTACACTTGCAATCAAAGACTAGAGATATTTGCTTTATCTTTAAGGATTTTCAAAAAAAATGCCTCAGAATACCACATCGTGGCCAAAATCACACAGTGTGAGACTGGCTTAAGTGTGATTGAGGTGTCTCCTCTACATGTATGTGGAGGAGATGGTGTCTGCTTGCCCTCCCATCGAATCAATCTGTTTATCTAAGGCCCACTGCTCATGGCACATACATTTACGTTGGCCAAAATGAAAAGAAAGTGTGAAAGAGAGTGGGACTGGCCTCTCCAGATGCCTGGCAGTGGCATGGAACAAATTAACATAAATGTCATTGTCAGAATGGAATGAAGACAAAATCTGGGCCTGTGAGCAAGCTGCGCTCCCAGCTGATGACAAGGAGACTCGTTTTAGCACACAAAGAAGATAGTTGGAGGATAAAGGTCTTTGGTCTTTTTACAGAATTCGAGGTGGCAAACATTTAGCTTTGCTACATTGGAATCTGATTTGTAGTTCTGCAACAGATTTGAATTCAACCCTGTTATTGATCTATGTTCTAGAATAGATAAATTCACAATGAATCCAAAGCAGTCCTTTTTGCCTGGACTTTGACTCAAAATACAAAGGTTGTACATGCATTTTAGGCATAATATTAATTTAAATAAAGTATTTAATGAAATTTTCATTCATTCATTTGTTCAGATTTTTATCTAGAAAAGACTGGATTGCCGAAGATTGGCTTTACAATCTTTTGTAATATATGTTTGAAATTTTGTGATCAATACCTACACGTTTGTATTAAATTACCACAGACAGGACTGGTAGTTCATCCAAAGGGCAACAGACAATCAGGATGTTTAGGAGACTAATTTCTTCTTTCCAATACCATCTAGCTCCACTAGTGATGCCAGTTGAGGCAAGCTCTAATTGAGAGAACCACTTCCCTGGGATTGGATCAGATCACATTTGTAGATTTGGAAGCAGAGCTGCTGCTTTATTGGCCTGGCTTCAGAGCGTCAACACATGTGGTGGGCCATTTGGGTCTTGTCTGGGTAAATTGGCATTCCAGTCGCATCCTCCTTGCAGCCTGATCCTGGCGGCTGCGATAATGCTAATGGCAGCGTGTTGGCGTGGCGTTGAGACACTCGCTCTCTCGCATCATACGTCTCTATATGGCTCTCGGCGTCACCAAGGTGACAGCAGCCGCGCTGCCTGTGTGATTATTGACTGGGTGAACTCGGCACGACCCCGCTGGTGTGCGAGTAAAGGGCAGGGAGTTAGTGTATGCCGCACTGTCTGTCAGAGACGTCAATACTGTGATGAATGGAGGAGCTGGTTATTAAAGCAGAATTAGAGCGGGGGGCACGGAGAGGGGGGCGGGTTTTGGAGGAGGGCGATAAATGATGGTGCAAATGGCTCTGCAGTCGAGGGCTGTAGTGCCGGATGGCACAGCATCAGTGTCATCCGTCTTTATTATCCTCCAGGGAAAGGAAAGAGAGAGAGCGATAGAACGAGAGAAGGTTGGGGAGCGGTCAGGGATACAAGAGCCTGATTCCCCCTGCTGGTCACTCTCTCTCCTGCTCTCACCTTTAAGTCGTCCCCTTCTCCTTCTCTGACTTCTCTGCGCTCTTTCGTTCTCCTTCTTTCCCCTCCATTTTCTCCAGCGCAGAGGGAGGGGAAGACCCCCTACTGCTATTAATCATGGTGAAGTCTCAAAGCCCAGCGGCTGTGCATACTCATGCAGGCAGACGCACCAACATCCGTGCGCACGGGCGATGTGTGGAACGGGCCAGCCGGTGGGTTCACTGCACAGTCACAGTGTGCGGGGAGAGAGGGTGATTGGAGGAGCCGATGCCCAGCCGGCCCCTATGTGACATGCCGCCATGACTGCAGATGAGGATGCTGCCCGCCATTCGTATTCTCTCCTCGTGCCACCGAGCCCACAGAGAGGCTGTTGCTTTTTTCTAATTAGTGCTTTATTTATTGATACCCCAGTTAACATCTCTCCTAATTTTGGGAAGACTCTGTCTTTATTACTGGAGGATTCATCTGCTTCAGTTGTTATACTTTGCTCCAGAGATTGTGGAAACATTCGGCTCACCTTCCTCTCGATGCCAACCAGTTTTGTTTTTCTTTATTAATTTTGGGAATATTTGCATATGACTGCACAAGACTGACTGCTTTGTCTTGACAATTACTCACATTTTATGTTATGATAAGTTGGTTGACGACTGCAAAATAAAACATGTTAGATAACCATTTTAAATCTAAACATCATCATACATTGAATTAGACTGACTACATTTTCTTTGTGAATGCTCACATTTTATCTAACTTTCAAAGCTTCATACTGTCATAAAAATAGTTGACTACTGAAACAAAAAAAACAAAAAAAACACATGCAGCATGTAATAATCAATTATAGTATTGTTGTCATTATACATGGAGTAATACTTACTGCCTTGGTAAATACTCACACTTTCAGGGCTTCATACTGCGATAAAATAGTTGACAACTGTGTCAAAAATACATAGTCAATAATTAATAAAATATTGTCTTCATCGTACATAGAATAAGACTGACAGCCTTGGCATATACTCATTTAATCTTAGATTGTGACTGGAGTTGATGAATTTAGTTGTTCGTTTAGAGATCCATACTGCAATAAAAGATTCAAGGACCAAAAAAAAAAAATTATAAAACATACATCATCGTCATTACAAATGAAAAAAAAATTTAAAATAAGTAAAATGTGTTAAATAATCAAAAGCACTAAATTTAACCCTCTACCACATGGTGTTGCCATGTGGCAACATGATATTTATGTTCATTTTCCGCCACTGGTTCTTTAAGACATTGAATTGAAGAGTGTTTTTCTGTAGCACGATTTCTGACAGACTGGCATTCATTGTGAGAAGTTGCTGAATGCAAATGTAAACGTCGATAAAATAAAGGATCAAATGATGTCAGATCTACAAAAAAAATCTGAAAGATCACCTCCAGTAAATTATGATGACATATTCACAACTCATTTTTTATTTTTTATCAAATTAGTTTTTTTGTAAATTGATCAAATGTATGTGTTGTCAAATGGCAACGCTGTGCAATAGCGGAACATGCAATATTGCAATGGGTTAGCTAGCTAGCAAGGTCAGCTGTTAACTTTTAAGATGTAACAATAACAACATGATTGCTAGTAATATATTATTAATTAGTTGTATGTTAATGGCATTTGCATTATTGATAAAATCTAGTTTTAATGGCAATACTACTTTTGAATAGACATGAATACAGGGAACAGTGTATTAGCGAGCACCACCATGTTCTATGGTAAGTGAAACAAGAAAAGGACAGAACTGGCTCTTCCTGCAGATGAAAGTGAGGATGAGATGGGTTTTAGTGACCATGAGAATGATGCAGATTGGACATTAGATAAGAGCAGTGATGGAAACAGTTCAAGTAAGTCATCTCTGATTCAGATAAGACAGACATAGTATAGTATATAGTATAATATATAAAAACATTAGCCCCTTTCACACAGTGATATTGGTAAATATCCTGAAAATTTCCGGAACGACTTTACCAGTATATGTAAAAAAGCGCTGTTCACACAGACACGGATGTTCCGGAATTTTTCTGTTCATTCAAGATGTTCATAATATGTGTGTGTGCTGGCGCTCACCGGCTGCTTTACGTGTGCATGCGTCAAAGCTTGAAGGTAAACAAACAACGGCTTATCATAAGCATTTTATCAATAATTATTTGCATCGTTGTCATTAAGAAGGAACATAGAAATGTTTTCTGACTAACATCTAGCAGCTAAATGTATCTGGAAAAGTATTCACAGGCTTTTATTCACAAACCGTGCGGATGTGAATGAGTCTGAGTGTTCTGATTGGCTAAAGTAGACGTCTTACCTCAGCACTATCTAGACGTGAACACGCTTTTTCCGGTAATCTTCCTTCTGCGTTCACACAGCGCAGCACTCCGGCAAACTACCAGTAATGTTACAACTTCTCTTTCCGGAAAATAGCCAGAACAAATTTACCGGTATTTTAAAAAAGGGCCTGTTCACACATACACACCTTTTCGGAAAATTGCCGGTAATTTTTCGGAAAGGTCTGTATGTGTGAAAGAGCTATTGTTAGCTAGTAGCTACATTATTCAGATGCATCTGGATATACTAGACTTGTCATATATTTGTTCTAATATTTACTGTAGAAAATAATTATACCTACTCTATTTTGTATATATGATAATACAATAGTAGGTTTGTTTTCAAAAATATTCAGCAAAAAAATAATAGAATAAATGAAAGTTGTTAATGTCAGTTGTTGAAAAGTATGTAAAAGGTGTAATTTATAAGTTCTGTGTTAAAGCTTATAATACTGCAACACCAATTTAATCAAAACAAACAAAAAAAAATATTGAATATAAAGAAAATTCTAAAATTGAAATTTCCAAGTTAGATCCACTGTTGGACGCAGTTGCCATTTGGCAACATAACATAAGAACAAATTTAAAAGATAATTTTAAATAAACATAAAATATTTTTTTCTACATTTTTTACAGCACTTGTGTGCGGTAGAGGGTTAAATCCACAACAGTCATTTAAAAAATAGTCATAATTATTGATGGAATAAAACCGACTGCTTTGTTATATATTCACATTTATCATGCTTTTAGGACTCCTTAGTTTAAAAAAAAAAAAATAATAAATCTGGTTGTCATGATGAGAATCTGCACGACCTTGAACACTCACAATTACTCCTATTTTCAGGCCTCTATATTTCATTAAAAGATTTGACAACTGCAACAAAATAATCAACGCATCCAAAAATCTATGTAATTGTGAACTGAAATATATTGATTAGCAAAATCCTGTTTTGTTTTTGTCTTCATAGAAAACACACCCCAAATTCAATGAGTTGAGATGTTTAATTTACGACCAAATTATTATTTTGACTAGATCATTTAAACAAGTCAGTCAAGTTGATTTATGAGCTTTTGTGGTTTGAATCACACGTTCCATCAGTGAATCATTCAAAGACTGTGCTAAGTACAGATCTGACTCTCTTCCTTAACTGTCCTATTCAGAAAGAGCCATAGTAGGCTTTTTCTAAATATGAGATTCACTCATTGCATAACATGCAACTACAAAGCAGGTTTTTGCTACACTGGAATTTTAAAATGACTTAATATTTTCCAGTAATAGACAAAGTTTAGATTTGATTATTGTTTGGTATATTGAGGTGCAGTTTTAAAGTAGAAACTAAACTTTGAAAGTCATTTTTTTTCTCTCTAGAACCCTGACTATCCAGTTTTCTTTCTCACATTTCAGCTTTGAAGCATGTGTTGCTTTAACTTGCCCTGTTTTGGCAAGTGATCCTGCACCATCTGCGTTCTGTCGTTCCGCCACTTAAATGAAAGTCTGGATCATTGTTGCGGTAGACAAAACATTTACTCGAGGTCTTCAGGAAGAGAGCCAGAACACTTAGAGGGATAACTGTGTTTGAGATTAATATGATCCAAGTTGTTGTCTCATGGTCACTCCCATAATGTAAGAGAGACTCTTAACCTCAAAATCTCTTACTCAACCCTCTCAACATCCAAAAGACAAACACAACTAATTTTAGGAAAAACGCCAAACATGACCCTTAATTACCAGCCACTCCCTTTGACCAGCATGTTATTCGCTCTCGTTTATGCATGTCATCTCGGTGTGCGGCCACTGTATGGCTGACGCTCATAAAATGGGAACTTAACCCCAGAGTTCAGTCATTCACAGCTCATGTCCTTTATTCCACACCGTTTTTATCTTCCGCTAAGATAAAACTTGGCTTCCAGCTAATATTCTTGAAATAAACCCTTTCAACCTTATTTTTACACCACTCATTTTTTATATTTGACAGTTAAGCGAGTATGTGGCTCTGAGGCCTAATGTGACTCAATGCTCTGCATTAAAGGAATATTACACTGTAGTAAAGGATGTAAAAGGAAGTTGTAAATAAAACTAAAGACTATTAAAGGATGTTCCAGTCTTTTTACCTTAAGAAGTTGTTTAATACAGTGTTGCTTCTTTGTAAATTGGGAATTGTATTAAAGAAATAAAATAGATTTTTATCAATTTATGCACTGTCAAATAAATGAAAGCAGCTTGAGTTAATTATTTAACATTTGCAAACCAGTTTCAAAGATTTTTATTTTTAATCATTATTTAATCATTAGAATCAATTTATTGTTTCTCTTTTCAAGTCAAGTTGAGCTTTATTGCCGTTCCACTACTTCTGTCTCGCAGGACCCCGGTGTTAGATAAACTATTATAAATGTGAACGAAACATTGGACATAAGAGCTTTTTTAGACCTGTACATAAATGACATACCGGAGTGGTAATCTAACTATACCAACAATTAACTATGCCTACTATGACCCAAGGCCCTGTTTACACTAATACATTTTAGTTATAAAATGGGGTTTAAGAAAGAAAACCATCCGCGTACACTGGCGTTTCACCTATTGTTTCTGAAATCTTTCCATCCATGCTATACTGCTGAAAAAGGACATCTTTTGACTCTACACACACTCTGGCATGTGCTTTAGCGTATGTGGACATCTGAGTTCCAGGCAGCAGCAAGTGCTTTGAGCACACCTCCACAGGTGAGAGAAGCGCACATCTGATAGTTCATTAAGGATCTACCGATGGAGCTCATCTCACTATAGTTGTTAAACGTGATATTTAATTAATCTTGTCTCTATCTAACGACACTTTGGCCTTTTGAATCTATTACTTGTTCTCTGGTAACATGTTTTGTCCGAGCCCAAAAAAAAGTTACTGTATTAAGTTGTGTAACCGCCTAAAGTGATTCTGCACATTGAGCGATTGCTTGCCTTTATTTCCTATACTGTATAAACTTATGTACCTATATTGTATTTTATTAATGATTGCCATTATTGATTATTAAAACTGATATTCAGCAAAAGAGACAGGGTATGTTTGAAATTTTTCAATAAAAATAAAAGGATACAGTTATGCTATAGGCTCCATTTTGTTATAAAAATGCATACTCAGGGCTTAGAAACTCTGAGGTACTAAACTAAAATGTATTAGTGTAAACGGGCATTAGATAGACTATTGACCTTATTGTTCACATACAATCGGACTCACCCATTGGAATCTTCTTGGCTTGTGACTTCTGGTTTCATTCACTTCCATTGATTTTTAGACATTAGCTTGTTATGCTGCTTGATGTTGCAAACTCATATTTTCATATTATATTGTTCTTCCTTTGTGTATAGTCGGGATGCACTGATGTGGATTTTTTTGGCTGATATCGATAACCAATAACTCTTAAGGTTTGCAGGCCGATGATCAATATATGATAGCCTATAAATATAAAAAAATGTTAGATTTTTTTACAGTATAAACAACTGATTTTATTTTGAAAACTTCATAAAAGTTAGATTTTGATACAACACCTGAGCTTTGAGCACAGATGACTTTATGACAAACACAGTGTATAACATAAAAACAGAATGTGGTGGACAGTTGAGAACACCTATGCTGGATTCAGTGACTGGCACTCGTCTCCCTTTCTGCTGTTTTATGCATTATAAATAGGCCAATCAAACTGAATACAATCTTACATCAACAATACATGGCAAGCAACACGTTGATAATAACAAATAATCATATTAGATCACAAACAACCCAAACAGGTAAGCATGTGTAAACAACTGCCTTTCTGTGGTACAGTTATCGCCCTGTGTGCCGTTCTACTGTGCTGCTGAAGAGTAGATAATGTTTGCAGCACAGAATGATGACGCATGTCGCTCAAAGATTATGTTAAAGTCACATGAAATCCGACATAACCTTTCACACTGCTGTCGCATTGCAAGACATCAGATCTGTGTCTGATTTAAGACTACATATGAAAGTGGCACAGATCTGACCTGAAAAAATCAGATTCCATGCTATTTGGACTGTTCACACAGTCAAGACCTGAGTGACTTGTAGGTGGTAAAATCAGATTCAGGCCACATTTGCCTGCAGTGTAAACATAGCCTCTATCAAGCATCAAATCAAAATCAAATCAATCACTTTTATTGTCACATCATCAGCAGCACGTGTGCTATGATGAGTAAAAAGCTTAGGTGCTGGCTCCAGACATTGCAAATACAACGGCAGTGCATAATACAGACAGTGCAAATACAACGACAGTGCAAAATACAAAAGCATACTCCCAAAAAAACAGGACAATGTAAAATTCACAGCGATATATACAGTGAATAGGTGTCCACATAGTTGTAGGCAGTATTGTTTCAAGTATGGATTGGTTAAAGGGGAGTGAATGCTACATATTGATGGTGTGCAGTGAGGGTATGGAAGAGTCTGTGTATGGTGTGTTAAGTGTTCATCAGCCTGTTCATCAGAGGAAAGAAGCTTTCCTTCAGCCGGCTGGTGCGTGATCGGATGCTGTGAAACCGTCTGCCTGAGGGTAGCAGAAAGATAAGTCTATGGCTTGGGTGGCTGGAGTAACTGATAATTCTCTTGGCTTTTCTCATGCACCGTGTAATACTACACAATGATAGACGGACTTTGAGGGAATAAACAATGTGTGGAAAGCTCCATTATAGTGGACTGGACAAGTCTGAATAAGTTCTACACGCATGTGTGAGGCCAACACAATCTCACAGCAATTCGTAACTTTTTTATTTAGTGGCTAATTCATACAAATTCATACAATCTAATTTGTACATTTTAGAATGATTTGCTCATCCCCTAATGACGGTTGGGTTTAGGGGTGGGGTTAGGTGCCACACCTCTTTTTTAAAAACGTACAATTTTGTACAACTGAACTCGTACGAATTTGCCACTTAACTGGCAAAACGTAAAATACTTAAGTTTTCTCGTGAGATCAGGCTGGTGATCAGGCAGTTCTGTACAATTACGTAATCTATCAGCTTAAAGACATCGGCCTAAATTTGGCATCATACTGATAACGATAACATTTAAAATAGCATGTTTTGGCAGATAATGCTATGGCCGCTGATAAATTCATCCCTAATGTATAGTTATGAAATAAATTGTTTGTAGAGCAAGTAGCTTGCCTGTTTTCCAATTCAGTTGCCAATGGAAGAAATGACTAGGAAATGACTGGAGAAATGGACGATATGGAGAAATGACTAGGAAGTTCTAAAATCGCAAAAACAAGCACATTTCCGCATTTTAGAATAAGGGCAATACAAGTACTTTTACATAAGACAGAACAATACTGTGCAAAAATGTTATTTTATGGTTAATGACAACATGATTTGTGGTCTATTCACAAGTAAACATTGTTTTACAATGTTTAGTTCTTGTAAGTTCAAGTAAAGTGTCTGGTGCATATGGAGAGTGTTTTTCACTGGTGGTTCGTCAAGCTCATTCACCTGTGTGAAGCACACTCAGAAATGCCCAATATTTTATAGAGATACAGAGTGATTGTAAGAAAGTGTCAGTGCGCTAACTGGTGCAAGTGTCTGGAAAAGTGTCAGAGTGATGAGAGTTTAACCTTTTCAAAATATTACTTAAATTATTATTTTTTGGCTCACACTTGGCTGAATTTGTTTATGGGCTCAGTCGTCATTAGTCATTCTGAGTGTTGACTTGATTTGACAATTACCCTTCATTTAACATTTTTAAAGCACTGTATATTTTTGCTGACTTCATATAGTATGTCTTGTTAACTAAGCCCAAGCAAGAATATTAGTTCAACTTGGATGTTTTTGCTCTTCCAACATTTTATTAATTGCCATTTTTACGGTGTGGGTTTAGTACGTTACGCTCCATGGACAGAAGTTGTGGCATGGTGTTAATTTAAAATAATTTTCACTCATCCCTCCTTTAAAAAAACTTTCTGCAAAAGGTTAGTTTGTGAGATGGCATGCTTGTGATCCATAAAATGCCATAAATTACATTAATGCCATAAATTACAAATTAGAAAGAGTGATGGTGTTTCCGATAATAAACACAGCCCAAGCTGTTATGTCCGGTTTATGAACAAATGTTTTTGAAGCAGACAAGTCAGTCAGAATGATTAAATATTATTTGAAAAGCAATTAATGAACCCCTTACATATTAATCTAAAACTACTTTGAGTTACAAAACCAAAAATAAAAAAAGATGTGGCAACAAAGTGGGAGGATGTTTATTATTAGTAAAATAAATTTGTAGCAAATGTATCAGTTGTTAGTATACTTTGTATTATAGCATGTGATTCTTAGTGTGATATAAAAATATTTTGCAAATAAAAAATGTCTCATCAAAGATTAACCCATCTTATACAGTGCTTAGCATATATGAGTACAACCCATTTTGCAAATGAATATCTTTACTAATTTCTCAGTGAATATGGGTAATATATATTGGTGGATTTGAACTAAACAGATTTATTAAACTGATGTATTAATTAAAATAATATTTTTGTCACAGAACATCTTTAGAAATGAAAAGATAATACATTTAAATTCATGTTGATTCTCTTGATCTTTGCTATTTTTGAAATTTTTATTTAATATTTTTCTATAACATAAATTTGGACTACACATTTTTGAACCATTATTGTAAGTTATTTTGTTAGATCAGCTTCAGATTTGGCTTCGGCACTGACTAAAATATTGTATATGCACAAATAAAATATTGTAAAGCTTCCTATTAAAAAAATTCATTTAAATGAGAGATTTGTGGGGGCTGTACCCCTATATGCTGAGCTTTATGACTATTTACGTCTACTCACAAGCATTGCTTTGCTTACAAGATCACACATTTCTTCAAAGAGAGGGAGAAACCGGAAGGAGTGGCTTGATGTTACAGCACTTATTGCATTGATTGGCTGTTAGCTGTAAACAGACAGTGTCCATCATTGCATTGGCAGAAACAGCAACAGTAAATATAAAGGAACCGGGTTGCTGATCTTTTGTTTATTCAGCAAGCATTTTTTTTTTTAAATATGATGCAACTTAAAAGCACATTCAATTTTTAGTAGACTTTTTTTTTAGTGCAACTGTTTAAAATAAAAATAAAAAATATATATTGAAAACTTGTATCATTGTAATAATTAAAATGTTAATAATTATTTTAAAAACAGAATGTTTTTAACCTTTTATTGGAATAGGATAATGGAGGGCAGACAGGAAAGCATTGGGAGCAGAGAGAGGGTAAGGTTCTGCATGGGACCTCAAGCCAGGAATGGAACTCTGGTCACTCTGAGCACCATAATGTTATATGTCGACACACTTAACCATGAAGCTATTGACGCCGACCAAATTTTGTTATTTTTTTTAATGTAATTTTTTTTTAGGTGAGGCAGTGGCGCAGTAGGTAGTGCTGTCGCCTCACAGCAAGAAAGTCGCTGGGTTGCTGGTTCGAACCTCGGCTCAGTTGGCGTTTCTGTGTGGAGTTTGCATGTTCTCCCTGCGTTCTCCCTGTGTGTGGATGTTTCCCAGAGATGGGTTGCGGCTGGAAGGGCATCCGCTGCGTAAAAACTTGCTGGATAAAATGGCGGTTCATTCTGCTGTGGCGACGCCGGATTAATAAAGGGACTGAGCCGACAAGAAAATGAATGAATGATTGTGCTTTTTTTTACCAAATGTATAGTTTTTTTCCCCACACTATACAACTTCTGACTATGCTATTGAAGTTGTGTATATTAATTGATAGTTCACCAAAAAACAGACATTTTGTCTTCACTTACTCATCCACTAATTACTCACTCATTTAATAAAGGAAGATTGCACACATCAGTGATGCATAGCATAGATAAATGTGGATGTTGAATGAAGTCATTATCTGTGTTTGTTTGCTCAGAGAGAGCATTCCTGTGGCCTCATAAACTACTGGAGTTACATCAGTGATATTTTATGGGAGTGGCAGTTTCACAAGCTGTCAATGGAGAGACAGAAACCTCTCAGATATAATGTCAAATATCTTCATTTGTGTTCTGGAGCTCAACTAAACTCTTATGGGTAGGGCCAGACGGAATCTGTGGACGTTTTTTGCTATTTTTTTCCATAATATTAGTATTTTTCGTTTTCAGTTTGTACACATTAAAATACAACATTTTACAAACATTTTAAAACCATAATAACCTTGTTGCATTTACAAATTATACAAAATATGAGGATGTAAGTATATTTCTAATAAATACTAAAAGCAAACAAACAAACAAACAAACAAACAAACAACAAAATAAATAAAATAAAATAAAAGTAAAACTGCTTCTTTTTTTTTTCTCATTAATGATTATCTATTCAAACATGAAAATTATAATCATACTGAGTACTAGGTACAGCAGATATATATTGAAGAATGTATCAATACAGAACCATAAAGCTGGAACTGCATTATCCATCAACAATTATTCATCAACTTCTTCCTCTGTTAATTCCACTTCTTGGATATAACTAATGAAAGCACTTCATATGTTTTCAAATAAACGTTTAGCTTTTAGTATACAAGTTATTTTTCTAATGGCATACTTGACAACATTTGTCTTATCCATTGAGTAGTGTTTGGTCTTTGCATTCTTGTCCATACAAAAGCTACACATCTTTTGGCATAAAGCAAGCTGAGGTCTATGTTTTTTGCTATTTCTGCTGAGAATTTTGGTAAAAACCTGTGGATTTCTTTGGAATTATTTTGGGAGTATCATAACTAAAACCTTAATATATGAAATAAAAAATAATATCTTTTTAAGTTTTATTTAATGTTTGAAATGGAAATCCAATGGTTTATTTGGTAAATAAAGCAAGTTTTTCATATGTCTATAAGACAGAAAATATTACTGTACACACTGCATTGTACATAAATCAGATGAACGTTTTCACATTAGTCATAATAATATTACTGAAATCAATTAAAAACCGAATAAATATAGATTTACATACATTTTATCAAGTAAATAAACAGAATTAATAATGGGCTAAAAATCTCGGAAATCTTAATATAGGTTTTGATTTAGGTTTTTAATATATGTGACAAACAGTTGAAGTCAGAATTATTAGCTTCGAATTTTTTTTTTTTTTTTTTTGTCTTCTTTTTATTTTCCAAAATATATTTAACAGAGCAAGGACATTTTCACAGTTTGTCTGATAATATGGTTTTGAATTTTTTATGTAGCATTTTAGGGACAAAATTATTAGCCCCTTTAAGCTATATTTTTTTCTCAGTAATCTACAGAACAAACCATCAATATACAATAACTTGCCTAATTACCCTAACCTGCCTAGTTAACTTAATTAACCTAGCTAAGCCTTTAAAAGTCAGTTTAAGCTGTATAGAAGTGTCTTAAAAAATATCTAGTAAAATATTATATACAGTCATCATGGTAAAGAAAAAATAAATCAGTTATTAGAAATGAGTTTTTAAAATTATTATGTTTAGAAATGTGTTGAAAAAAATCTTCTCTCCCTTAAACAGAAGTTAGGGGAAAAAAATACACAAGCGGTCTAATAATTTAGGGGGGCTAATAATTCTGACTTTAATTGTATATGGCTAATTTTATGTATGTCACATATATAAAAAAAAAATATCAAAACCTTTATTAAAACATATAGTTAAAGTCAGAATTATTAGCCCCGTGTTTATTTCCCCCCAATTTCTGTTTAACGGAGAGAAGATTTTTTTTCAACACATTTCGAAACATAATAGTTTTAATAACTCATCTCTAGTAACGGATTTATTTTATTTTTGCCATGATGACGGTAAATAATATTTGACTAGATATTTTTCAAGACACTTCTATACAGCTTAAAGTGACATTTAAAAACTTCAGTAAGTTAATTAGGTTAACTAGGCAGGTTAGGGTAATTAGGCAAGTTATTGTATAACGATGGTTTGTTCTGTAGACTATCAAAAAAAAAAGCTTAAAGGGGCTAATAATTTTGCCTCTAAAATGGTGTTTAAAATTTTTTAAAGCTGCTTTTATTCTAGCTGAAATAAAACAACTAAGACTTTCTCAAGAAGAACTATTATCAGACATACTGTGAAAATGTCCTTACCCTGTTAAACATCATTTGTGAAATATTTAAAAAAAGAGAAAAAAAATCAAAGGGGGGATAATAATTATGACTTCAATTGTATATGTTTATATAGGTTCTTTCCATGTGGGTTACTCACCCTTTACTTTTTCCAAACCTCTCTGACATTTTGTTGAACACAATAGAAGATATTTTAGAGCAGAGATGCCCAAACTGGATTTGGCAAAATTGGCCCATGGTAACCTTTGATTTGGCCCTCTGAAAAGAAGAGGGAGAATTTTGGGGAGGGTTAGGGTTAAAACTTTTAATACACATTATCGTTTCTAGTTTATCAGTTTGTTTTATTGTTAAGCTACAAAAAAGCAAATGTATTAATTAAATATTGTAAATGAATTAAACGGATAGACCACAATTTAGAAGTCCTCAGTGAGCGAATCAAGGCAAAGTCAGGTGCAGATTGACTAGTGTATTCAACATTAAACTTTATTTTTAATATAATAGGTTCATTACTAAATGTAAACAATGTATAATGCATTAGTTAATATGATTATTGTTTTTTATTTATTTTTGAAATGAATGAGGAAGGTATTGTATTATAATGCAGTTTTAACGGATTCCCTTCTGCTCATGGCCATTAATCAAGTTTGGTTTGTGGCCTTTCATTAGAAAAAAATTGGGCACCCTTGTTTTACAGAACGCTTTAAACCTGTAACCATTGACTTCTGTAGTATTTGTTTTTGCTACTATGGGAGTCATTGGTTACTGGTTTCTTCAAAATATCTTCTTTTGTGTTCAGCAGAACAAAGAAACTCATAAAGATTGGAAACCACTTGAGGGTTACAATATTCGTTTTTTGGTGAAATATCGCTTTAACTTAACTTGCACCAAACCTGGAACATTCCTCTAAAGAGACTATAATCCAAATGGGTCAAATAAGCCCTGCTGCGAGAACGGAAGAAAGTGATACGCTAATTAATTATTACATTAGCAGCCGCTTCTCTCAGGTGATCAGTCAGTGCCGCAGTGCTCCCATCCCACCATTCTGGCCACTATCTCATCCAAACACCTGCAGTTCTCTCTTCCTCTCCTCCATTGCTTCTCTCCGGGCCCTTCGGCTGCTCCTCTCCGCCCAGATGGAGCGAGACCCTGGTGTCACATCAATCCGAGTGTACTGTTTATATTTATGTACAAAAGAGAGAGGGGAGAAACCATGGCACTGTGGGGTTTATTGACTAAGCATTAAGTGGGCATTATCAGACGATAGGGATGTTATTTATGAGGCCGAGGGAGAGACACTGTGGCTGAGTTATGTGAGAACCAGCCGGAGGATGAAAGCTGCTCACACAGAGAAGGGCTGATAGCAGACTTGCCTCCGGGCCTTCAAAACTGGCTCAAATGTACCCGCTTGAAAAGAGCTGCAAATTTATGGATGGTCTCTCAATGCCAGCCTATAGGTCAGCCGTGGCCTGTTTATCAGGGTCTCGCCATCGTCGTGTGGGGTCAGAGATCAATGGTGCTATGCAGAGCAGATGCAAAAAGTTCAATGACAAATATGACACTTTGTGCTGGACGAATGCAGATGTGCTTATAAGACAGGACAGCACAGTCGCATGCTGGTGATTTATGTGTGTAAATTCATGTTTTAAATATTACTTGCTAATATTTCGGAAAGGTGAGATAAAAGGGGTCAGGGACCTAGCGGTTTTCAGCATGTTGTTGTTTTTTTATATCTGTAAGGGAAAGCGTTATTTATTTGCTTTATGTTTTCCTTCAGTTCATTTACTCTCACTTGCTCATTAATAATAAGGGCTGTGAATCAATGTGAAAAATGAGCTGTAAACACCAATGCCAGCTCTGCAGAAGTCAAAATTGACCCTGTTTCTTAACAGGCATACCTGGTGGAAGTTCAGAAGATGTTATTCCATAATAATGTAGCCTAATAATGTGAGACTTTTGTTGACATTTTAGTAGTTTGAAATAACATCATGTGGAAAAAAGTATATAGAGAAAAATAAGTTATGAAATAACAGAAAATGTACTGGCTGCTTATTGCAAGGTTTTTGTACATTAATATACAACATAATCCCACACAATATCATTTTAAACTATTAAAAATGTTATCAAAAGTCACCTTTTTTAAATTTTCAATGTTAAAAGTTGTTGGAAGAAAGAGCTAGGTCTCATATTGTAATTCAAAGGCATTGATAAACTGGGACAAATAAAAACATGAAACACAAAACACAACTGCTAATTTACGTATTTTTTTTTTTACAGTGTGTTGCACTTTGTAGTATGTCACAATAAGGGAATAACACTTGAGTTTCTTGTTCTTGGTTTGCAGTGAAAGTTTTGGATCAGTCAATGAATGCACTGTGATGTAAATCCTAAACTACTTTTTCTGTACATTCATACTTTGTGCAATAAGAAAGTCCAGTCTGGCAAAATTTATAATAGTGGGCATCGATTTCACACAGTCTTGTGCAATGCCTCTAGAGACTCCGAAAGAGAGTAATATCGCTACAGTACAGTAATATAAGAGCTTTAAATAAAATAATATGTGTCAGCTGACTCAGTATATTTTATACAGAAATGGAAAAAATTAAGAGACCTTTTTAAAATCCTCAGTTTTACTTGGTGTACTGCATATGGTTTTGAGGAAAATGTTAATATTGATTTTATTGTACATATTATGGCCTGTTAACATTTCTTCCAAATTTCTGTTTAGTGTTGTCAAGAAAATGGCTATATGTCGAAACACATTTTCATCAAAAATCAGGGATATTCCAGCAGATATTGATAAAACAAAGTTAAAACATTGGTTTTGAGGTGTACATTAATAATTATACAGTATAAAATATCATATATATCATAGCAGTGGTTCCCAAAGTAGGAGTTGGGACCTCTCAGGTCACGGGACAATCACAGGGGATCGATTCTCGCTTAGTAATTTCCGAAAGTCAAAAAAATGTGATTAAGCTAATGGAATTATTATATTCATGCATAATTAAAGATATAAATGGTAGTTAATAGTTACACAAAAAACAACATGCAAATAAAAAGCCATCAGCCTTTCAGTTTTATTTCATAGAATTGGTGTGTTAACATTAGATTAACAACACGACAATAA
Source organism: Danio rerio (assembly GCF_052040795.2). Taxonomy (NCBI): domain Eukaryota; kingdom Metazoa; phylum Chordata; class Actinopteri; order Cypriniformes; family Danionidae; genus Danio; species Danio rerio. The sequence continues at coordinate 39,431,664 of NC_141043.1, read as the reverse complement.
TATCAGCTGCAACAGATTTTATAGCACCAGGTTAAACTTTGACACCTTTATAGTTATCAAATACAGTGAAAATAAATACAGGCCACAACTGAACAATGAGAATGGTCTCCAAAATTAAGGCAACATTAGACTTGTGCTTAAAGCATTGTTTCTACCAGTCTCATCATTTGAGGTTAATATTTATTAAATTAAACAAATTTAAAAAATGACTATAAAAATTATATGGTGGTTTGACTGTTGCAATTTTTTTTATTGTTGTCAATTTGCTCGTGTTTATATAGGCCTATTATTGTACAATTGTTGTATTGTTCTATTGTTGTAAGATTGTGTCAAAGCAGCCTAATGTAGTTATAGTAGATTAAAACTGAGTCAGTCTAGTTTTCAGAGTTGAAGTTCAGTTCAGTGTGGTTTAGTTTTCACTGCTGAAAGTCCATTCACTGAAGAGAAAATCCATCGATGCGCAGCTCCACAAGTCCCAAAACCAAGCAAGCCGGTGGCGGCAGTAGCGAGTGTGACATGCTTGAATCCTAACTAACATTTTTGTTAGTTTTTTTTTGTTTTGTTAGTTAACTAACAGACTTGACCCAGAGCTCTGTATACGGAATTCATTCATTCATTTATTCATTCATTCATTTTCTTGTCGGCTTAGTCCCTTTATTAATCCGGGGTCGCCACAGCAGAATAAACCGCCAACTTATCCAGCACATGCGAGCGGATGCCCTTCCAGCCACAACCCATCTCTGGGAAACATCCACCCACCCACACACACACTCACACACTACGGACAATTTAGCCTACCCAATTCACCTGTACCGCATGTCTTTGGACTGTGGGGGAAACTGGAGCAGCAGGAGGAAACTCACGCAAATGCATGGAGAACATGCAAACTCCACACAGAAACACCAACTGAGCCGAGGTTCGAACCAGCGACCTTCTTGCTGTGAGGCGACAGCACTACCTACTGCGCCACTGCCTCGCCTGGAATTCATTCATTTGTATCTAATCTATTGCTAATATTTTTGGTACTAAGACGGTCGCTGGTTCAAGCTCCAACTGGGCCAGTTGGCATTTCCGTGTGGAGTTTGCATGTTCCCCCTGAGTTCTGTCCAAAGACATGCACTATAGGTGAACTGGATAAACCAAATTGGCTGTAGTGTATGTGTGTGAATGAGTGTGTATGGATGTTTTCCAGTACAGCATCCGCTGTGTAAAACGTGCTGGATAAGTTTGCCGTTCGTTCTGCTGTGACGGCCCTTGATAAATAAAGAGACTAAGCTGAAGGAAAAGTAATAAATCAATACTTTTTTGGCATTGAATCCTCTCCTGACTTTTTTGATTGAACATGCATAGAATTGGTTAATAATTCCAACACACCACACTACACGTTTTGTTTATATAGCCCAAAATATGGGTTACATAATGTTTCAACATCAGCAATCATCAATATATTCATGCCAGAATATTTTTTTTTATTACGACCTGTATTAATTATAATAGAATAAGTGCTTATCTTAAATGTTATTTGTATGTGGAAATGCTTGTTGACGATGGCGATGATTCTAAATCATGGCAGATGAGGGTTTCTGGAGCAAAAATAAAGTTGGGAAACACTTAAACTCCATATTCTCAACTCTCGACTCTCAGATCAGCTCCTCATGATTCCTGTATAATCCTGTCGCTGAGAATATGAACATTCTTTGATGCTCTTTGGAGACCATCATTTGATTCATGCGTGACCAAATGCAAGTTATGTTTACAGCCGCGTAACAGTTTAAGTGCTTTCAGTTGAAATATGGGTTGCTTTCAAGACATATGGACAGAAATTAGAGGAAGGAGTGTTTCATTCACCAACATCTCAGTTTATGCCGAATTACTTATTACAATCACAGCTGTTGATTCTGAAACTTTATTGCAGATTTACACGTCTTGTGTTTACCTCTCAGTGGCCGGAGTGCCACATAAAAATGAAGAATTGTCAAATGCACTTTCAAAAATAAAACAAAAAATTCCTTTCTGCCTGAAAAGGGGAAAAAAAAGCTATCACATGGGTCAGCCGAGCCTTTTAAGGATGGAGCTAAATCTGACATCACATATGATCACGCACCTTACAGGCCAACATGCACCAACGCTCACACTTCACCTACCTAAAGCCATCTTTCTCTCTAGTAAACCAGGTCAACAAACAAAAAGCAATTATGTTAGGCAGCTGCCGCCTGGGAGTGGGTAATTACAGTGCAGTGTGGACAGCTTCATTCTAAACAGGTACTAAAAGCATCATTAATCATTTCCATCATGATGCTTCAGTCGGTTAACAGTCACGTGATGCGTCGCCGAGGGCCCGTCAGGCTGCTGTGGGAGACGTCGGCGTGCGATTGGCTGCTGGCTGAAGTCCTTGCGGAGGTCAGCCAGTCAGCAGGCTTGACCCGCCAATGACCTTGTATCACTTGACCTTTGAAGGGCTCGGGAGCACGCCTTGATATCGGCTGCGCAGCGAGCGATGCAAAGGGAGGGAAAGATAAATGGAGGAGAGGAATGGTGGAGCGATGGATGAATAGGAAAGAGGGGGAAGATGGAAGATGGTTCAGATGAAAAATAAAACCGTGGCTTGATTGAGCACCAGGGGTTTTCCCTATGCACTGACTGACCAGCGGAAAGGCATTATTTTTATGCAGATAGCTAGACTGTGTTTCAGAATACAAATGTTTTGATGGCTGTAATTGGAAGATACTGTTAGGACTTAATCTTTTACCTGGAAAAAAGAAAATACGTGATGTAGCATTATCAGGTTGATATGGTAGATAGATATACTGAGTTTTAAACATTTGGTCATGAATACAAAAATTTTACATTAAACTATGACGTTCGTAATTAGGTGAAACTGATTTTATAAGCAGTTTTTAATTTTACATCTGTGTGGGTCTATGCATATCTGGATATATGCATCTGTCTATATATGCATATATACAAATAAACTTCCCAATAGAAATGCAGATCATTATCATGCAGTATAGCTGTTCAGCAGATGTATTCTTGGGTCAAAAACCTGTTTCTCTTCCCTTGAGTCATTTTAATTCAGTTGTCACATGAAAAATCCTGGTAATAACTGATGCTAAAAGAAGTGCATGAAACTCTGGCAAAGCCTACAAATCATGAGTTATCTGTATTTCTATTTAATTACTGCAAAATACACAAGTAATCTATACTAATGATACATATAATTAATGAATTAGGTTAATTTGGGTTATATATTTCCAGTAGGTATTAGTCTACGTTCTGTATTTCTGAATCACTGGTTTTCCATTTCAGTCTTCAAGTTCCACCGCCCTGCACATTTTGTATGTCACTTTAGTAAGGAAGACATACAAAATGTGCAGGGGTGGGGGGGCAAAGGTCTGGAATTGAGAACCATTGCTCTAAATATATCTGTCTGTCTGTCTGTCTGTCTGTCTGTCAAATCAAGACTTAAAACACGTCTGTTTAGCTTACTGTGCTGCATCTGACAAATCACACTATTGTGTCTCTTCTTTTTCGTTCTTTTATAACCTCTTAAACACGTTAATCTGTTTTTAACAGTTTTAATCATTTTACATTCTTTTAATAATTTTTTATTTTCTTGTTTTCTTTTTTCAAATTTATGTAAAGCACTTTGAATTACCATTGTGTATGAAGTTTGCTATATAAATAAACTTCTTTTGCCTATATGCATGTATGACAGAAATTTTTCATTTATTACTTAAAACAACAAAAAAATTGTACAAATAAAAATAAAAACATTGATTTAAATAAATTCTATATAAAAATATTAAAATGGACAAAAACAACCAAGTTTTTACTAAAGTTTAAGTGACAACAAGAAAAGAAAAAAATAAGTTTAATTAAGACTGTTTATAATAAAAACAACAACAATTCATCAATGTTCGTGCAATGAAAATGCACGCAAAAAATGTTGCAGAATTGATTATCTTTATGCGCTTGTGTAATTAATAGACCAAATTAACTCGGTTCATGAGTTTCAGGTGTGTCTGTGTGATAGTGGCAGGGTTGCATCCGTCGGATGGTTCCGCAGCGCGTTTAACATGGATCACAAGATTGAGCACAATGTCTTATCTGGAAGACAGACAGAAAGACAGCAGCCTCTGCTCCTCTTGCCTTCCCTCCACCTCCACCAGTGTCTGTGAGCGTGTCACTATGGCAACCTCACCCACGGCAGAAACCGTGTGTGTGTGTGTGTGTGTGTGTGTGTGTGTGTGTGTGTGTGTGTGTGTGTGTGTGTGTGTGTGTGTGTGTGTGTGTGTGTGTGTGTGTGTGTGTGTGTGTGTGTGTGTGTGTGTGTGTGTGTGTGTTTGGGGGGTTGGCGTAGTTCAGACAAATAAGCATTGCGGAGCTCATTTATTCATTTTTGGTTAGCTGAAAATGTGAACATGAAAGGTCAAATATGCTTGCGTTTGCATATTTGTTTTGCACTTTTGTTCATAGCGCGCATTCAATATGGAAGGTATGAAGGATACGGTTTGTTTTGGTAAATGATGCAACGGAACAAAACATATGGCACTGAAATTGCACCTTGTATCTGTTAAGAGAAAGCCTTGAGATATTGCTATTAATTTGTTCTGCGTTGCTTTTTGTTTTATGAACAATATGCCACTTGCTTTTGTACAATAAATGTGTTTTTTTTTTTTATGGTTTTGAAGCACAAAATATGCGCATCAGCAAAATATACATGCTCTGGTTGTCTTGCTTTTAGGTCCCTGTAGTGCTTGTCTGCAACTTTTCAAAGGGCAATCCAAACCTTGAGTGTCCGCAGTGCTCTGCCATAGAGGTCAGCGCTTGTTTCCCTGGAATCACACATAAAGGCTTTCTTTATTTACACCAGTAAAGAGCTCTAACAGCCAAGTGAGTTGCACTGTCACACTCGTATCACTTAACCTTTAAAGTGAAAAAGTTCTTATAATGATGTCATAGAATAACCATTTGAAGTGGAGAGCTCCAAATGAAGAATCCTTAATGCTTAGAACATTCGGATAAAAACATTTGAATATATATTTAAATAATTCATCATTAATGACTGTCAAAACTATGTGGCATTGATTTGTTAGTTTTTTTATTTGCTAGAAGTATATTCCTGTTAAAAATGCAACAGTGCTGTAATTTGTCATTTTTTGTACAGTTATAAATGAAGATCAAAGATGCATTCACTTATAGAAGAAAACAAAAATATGAGAAGTAATGCTTTACACATTTGAATATAATCAACACTGTCTATTTGTTTGTGTGTGACATTAATATATGAATGTGTGGAAAATTAAAAGTTCTTTTTTTTTTAATCTTTTTGGACACATTTGAATTAACTTGTCTACTACTACTGACTACTACTACTAGATTAGGCCATACAAATTAGTTTCCTGGGAAAAATGACAAAACAGGAGGGTGGTGGGAGATGGGTGAGAAATACAAGAGACTCCTGGGAAAAACAGTGTGTTGGCAGGTATGCTATACATGCCAAATACAGAACCAACTTAAATCACCTTTAATCCTAAAAATAAAGATGTTCTTAAAATGATGTCACAGAAGAACCATTTTAACAGATTAGTTAAAAAAAAAAGCTTTTTAGTCATTCAAATCAATGTAATAATCTTTAAGAACATTTTGTGTAATGGAAAGGTACCACAGAGGCCAACAACAAGCTTATTTAAATTAAAAAATTGATTTAAAAATTGGCATAAAAGATTCATTACACATGATGAGTTTTAAACAGTCCAATAATCTTTAAGAATGTAAAGGTGGTTGGTGTTTTTTGAAATGTTATTAAAGAATAACCGATTTTAAGTGATAAGTTCCAAAAAGAACCATTTTATGAATGTTCTAATGTTCTTAGAATAAGGTCTCAGAAGAACCTTTTTAAAGTGATTAGTTACAAAAAAGAAGAGAGAGTTTGTGTAACGTTAATAATCATTAAGAGCCATTTGTGGAAAGAGACAATTTAAATCACTAATAAATAAAGCTGCATCTTAAAGTGATATAGAAGAACCAATTTTTAGTGGTTGTTTTCAAAAATAATCATTTTTTGAACATTTTAATAACCACTAAGAATGAAAGGTTTGTAATTGGTTCTTAGAATTATGTCATAGAAGAACCTTTTTAAAGTTCCAAAAAAGTAGAATGTGTGCTTATCTCTATCTGCATTGTAATAATATGTAGAAGAGCCATTTGTGGGAAGCAAAGATTCCACAGATGCCAACAAAGAGCCAATTTAAATATTTAAATCACTTATAATCTCAAAAATAAAGATTGCTATTAGAACTATGCCATAGGTCAGGGGTGCCCAAACATTTTTTGTATAAAGGGCCAAAACCAAATATTGAGAGCCGTGGGCCAAAGGTAAATATACCAAACTATTTTACATAGAAGTTGCCATGGGTAATTTCCTAATTCATAATAATTCAAAGTAAACATTAAATCGTATTAACTTATGCAGTATAACTTTTCAAATCATTACTTATTGCAATAAAAACATAATCACTTTTTAAATACAGTGAAGTTCAATGATGAATACACCAGTCAAGCAGAATCTGCCTTTACCTTAATTTGTTCACCAAAGTCTCTGCATTGTTGGGTGACAGTATGTACATTTAAACAAAATCTGATTCATTTACACAATTTAATTGAAATTTCAGTTAAACTTTAACAATAAAACAAACAAAGGGTTACATTAAATTTAAATTGGCAATCTCGAAATCATCCTCATGATTATCCCTCTCTTCTCAGATGGGATGGCGGGTCAAATCATAGGTAACCATGAGCCAACTTTGGCCCGCAGACCCTAGTTTAGGCATCCCTGCCATAGAAGAACCAATTTTAATCTCAAAAACAAAGGTGGATTTTAAAATGTGACAGAAACCACAAATGGCAATAAAAAGCCTAGTTAAATCACTCAATTTTAAAAATAAAGGTAGTTCTTAAAATGAGGTCATAGAACAGCCAAATTGTAATTGAGTTTCAAAAAGACCCATTTTCGAATATGTTAAACATTCTATTAATCTTTTAGAATTAAATGGTGGTGGGTGGTTCTATGATGTCACAGAAGGACCACTTTGAAGTGATTAGATTTAGTTGTGGGTTTTTTATTGTTTTATTGCCATTTGTATGTGTACACATATGTGTCTTTAAGAACCCTTTATGGAAAACTGCATCAAATCACTTATAATCTCAAAAATAAAAGTGTGTTCCTAAAAGTAAACTTTTTGTAAGTTTCCAAAAATAACCAATTTTTCTAAGTGTCTTGCCATTTAATAATCTTTAAGACTTAAAAAGTGGTAGGGGGTCCTTAATTGATTAATTTTTTAAAGAAAAGGTGTGTATGAGTGTGTAACATTTTTATAATCTTCAAGAGTCTTTTGTGCAATGGAAAGGGTACCACAGATGCCAATACAGAGCCGATCCGAATGCAAACCCCCCTGAATGTAACCTTGACACACTTTCACCTCGGCAAGCGTCGCTCGTCCTCTGCCTCATTCGGATTTCTAAACCCCGCTCTCAGTGTTTTCCCCTCCCCCTTCTCCGAGAGTGCAATTTCTTAGCCGGCTAGAAGTGCTGAGTGCTGCTGTTTGCTTTGTACACAGAAATTCGCTGAGGCTGTAAGCTGTCCCCAAACATCTGTTCTTGGGAGTCGTAAATGGTGGGAGAAACAAGGGCTAGAAAGTGGTCTGCATACACATGCCCTGTGCGTTATAGATGTATATATGTGCAAGGTGCCTTAAGACCTTCCTCCTTCTATGTGTGTTGGTGACAAGCAAACAAATGACCATCAGTTCTTCATTTTACAGCTTACAGTGCAGTAGGAACTGATGCTGTGCGTGTTGGTAATGAAGAGTGTTTGTGTGGGATGTGAAGGTGTTGGACGCGGTGTGTCTTCTTTTGTTAGTGCACGATAGTATCCAGCCATTTTAAGGACCACCCATCAGATTTAGCCACCGTCTGAGGCAGATGCACAAGCGAGACATGCAGTGGCTTTAAAAAAGTACGCTTGAAGATTGTTGCATTTTAAATGACTGCTTGATATGGTGATGTGCTATAAATATATGTGTGAGGATTCCTGTATTTTTGAAATGAATAGTTTTTTCAGTAAGTTTCATTAACTGTTTGGGATTATTTAAATAGTTTTATTATAAGTATTTCCTTAATAATACCTAAGAAAAAATTATTTTTTATTTAAAGATTTACATTGAATTTCGATGGCTGTTTAGGATAATTGTATTAGTTTTTTAATGTTTTGTCTGTTGTTACTATCAAATGAAATATCAATATATTGTTTTTTCCATAAAATTATAATTGAAAATACAATTTTTATTTGAACATTAATATCAGTCAAAACTGTTGGATTTATTGCTAAATGCAATTATTTTGTTAGATTAATTGATAAATGCAATGATTTGTTATCTTTAAAAGCATATAAACAATATTTTAAAATATTTATGAAGATCAAAGTTGCAAAGATTGTTGCAAGATAAAAGATGTATTAAAAACATACATGCTGTTTATTTTAAAACTCATATTTTAAACCAGTATTCAGAAAATATGTCTGATAAAATGGAATCAAATGCAGGTAGTTTATTTAAAATATTTCAAAAGAGATGTTAACTTTTTCTTGCCTGTATTTTAAATGTGAGAAAGTTGTAATCTTTAATTGCATTAAAACAACATTTTTAAATATTTATGAAGATCAAAATTGCAAACTTATTAGAGCAAACTAAAAGATGTATTAAAACACAGTCTGTTATTTTAAAACCCATATTTTAAACCAATATTCAGAAAATACATCTGATAAAACAGAATAAAATGCAGGTAGTTTATATAGAGTATTTTAAAGGTTGCATTAACTTTTTTCTTATCTGTGTTTTAAATATGTTAAGGATTTAAAGGCATTAGAAAATAACAAAATATTATAAAATAACAAAATAACAAAATATTTTTAAATATTTATAAAGGTCAAAGTTGCAAACTAAGAGAAACTAAAATATGATTAGAAGTAAATGGCCTTGTCTTTAATGCATTTGCATGATATTGTTTTAGGGAATATGGGGAAATTAATAGTCAGTTTGTTTATTAAATTTTTAAAATTATTTTTCTGATTGTGTGCACTTTTGCTTCATTTTTGTTTAACCAAGTGTACTCTATAGTATAACATTTTATTGTACCTAAATTAGTGAAACAATATCATAAGTGTCTTATTTTTAATTATGAATAAAATGTGCCATTTTAATACTTTAATTGTATTTTGCCACTTAAGGTAAATCAATACTACATAAATTATTAATATCATTCAAATAAATGGTGAAGTATTTCGTAAAATTGGTTTACTTTAAGACATTGTTGCTATTACTAACAACAGTTACTTAACTTAAAGGAAGTGTTCTAAAGTCATAATAGCAATTTAATAGTAATAATAATATTTATTTTAACTTTTGATTATTTTACACATTTGTTTACTTGTTAAATAGATAAAAAAAAACTTTTCCTATAAAGTACGTTTCGAGTAAAATTGTGTTTTCATTTTGAGTGGTTGACACTTGTAGCAGCAACATTTTTCTCTCCGTGTATTTGCATCTAAATTATTGCTATTCACTCAGACTTGACTGATATTAGGCCTGTGATGTATAAAATAATGTATGGCTTTGGCCATCATCCTGAGAGCATCGCTGTGCGCAAGGTAATGTCGTTTCCTATCAATTACTGAATAAAATGCAACAGTGCGATGAGGATTATACTTGATCCCATCACGTTATCTATTTCTGCACCCACATCCCATAACGTGGGCATTAAAGCCCTTGCATGCGGATGTAACTGAGCTAAAATGCTCATCAGGCTTGTGTAGGTGAAATCTAATGATCTATACGAGAGGAAAAGTTCCTTCCTGAACGCTGTAATATTTCATGCGTCAGATGTTTCGAGAAGGAATTTGCAATATCGTAAACAAGCCTATGCTTTTCTCAATTCCAAACCTGGGGACATTAAGTTCGCGTTCACGCTTACAAGCGTGTCAAAATAATGGTCATATATCTAGTTTTATAATCTGGTTTTAAAATATGATATGAGAGTTGTTTGGAGTAATATGAATTCAATTTGGCTACAAATGATTTGATTCAGTGCTTTTTCTATAAAAGGCGACCAAAAAGACAATGCAGTAGTAGTAGTAGTAGTAATAATAATAATAATAATAATAATAATAATAATAATGTATTATTCCTATTGTTTTCTTTATTAATAAAGATATATTATTACTATAGTTCATGTTGTATTATTATTGTAGTTTAATACTAAAGTTTTATCAATAGTCGTTGGAATAATTAGTAATAACTGATCCATTATTAATTTAAAGTTTTGCTTTTATTACATTTGTATTTTATGGATTTTGCACATGCATCTTAAATTATGTAACTACATGCATTGACTGTAACGAGAATAAACATCTTAACATTGAAAAAAGTGTGAAGACACCGCGAGGGCAGCACAAATTAATAATGCAGCCTTTTCTCTGTGAGCCACTGACCGGGTCACTGCTGTCTCGAGGCAAAACAGAGGTCAAAGGGTGAAAGGTGAACTCTGGAGTAACTGCATATATTAGCAGGCTTAGGCATGCAAGTCGTGCTTCGTGCATGTATGTTTCCTGATACGGCGAGGTTATATGTTTTAGTAGGCCACAGTAATAACTCTGAACGTATTTAGAACGAACCCTTTTGGAGGAACGTTTATTTCAATTATTTTTATGTTATACACCTGTGTAGTGTTTGTTTGATTAACGCATCTTGATTTTAATGCTGCTGGAAATTTTAAGGGCATTTAATATAGTTAAAGAAGACTCATTTTCACGGTTCTGGCTGGTTCAGGTCATTTATCTTTTCACAAGACTGTTATGCTTTAGAATTCGCTTTGATATAAGGAGGAATATGTAAGAGAACTTTAAATTAAAATTATTATTACGCTGTGGAATTATCGCAATGGGACAGTTCATCAAAGGACAGCACTTCTGTTTTGAAAATTGATTTTGTGAAGAATAAAACCCTGGGCTTATCTTAAATTTTAGTGATCACACTGAAAATAAATAAGTAAAAATAAATCTGACCTTAATTCTACTGCTGTTATTATTCATCCCATCAAAGCAAATCAATTAAAAGTCAACCAACTTAAATCCACAGCACGTCGATGAATCGATCGTTTGTAAATGTCGATAATCCCCTCTCGTCCCGCTTAATTCTAGTAATTATTTCTGTCCGCACTCATCGAATAGCTCAGTAAAAAGGTAGATATTTGGGATTATACAATGCAAATAACTCCATGTGTTTCTTCATAACACTTTAAGTTAAATTATTAAGATAAAGTGCAACTAAAAGATGCCATCTGAATAAAAGAGCATGCATTCGAAATGTAAACGCTGCCAAGCAAATAATAATCACATGAAAAGTCTGTCTTCATTCCTCCACCCGTTCTTCCAGCTCTCAATGCACTACTTTGATGCTATTAAAATGAGGAGTTGGTATCAGAAGGTTCAACCCGTGGCACTGGATTTAACCTCTTCCAGCAATAAATTGGTGAAAATACACGGCTAAGTGGAGGCACTTTGTACGTTGACAGCTTTTCGCCATTATTTAGAAAGACGAGTATCACCGATCATCGTGCGGCGCTCTTTATTTGCAGATAAAAGCACAGGCAGCATGAATATGACAGACACCGCATGCCTGTAAAACTGCAGCAAACCTGTTGAGTGTGTTTCCCGTGTGTACATTTATGCTATATTGTACGTGCACGATGTTTTGTTTACAATTACTTTTTAATAACGCTTGTCATGTTAATCTAAAGAGTTACTAATATCCCGCTCGGTGCATTAAAATCGTTGATATTTTTTAGAGATTACTTTAATATAAGTATCACGAGTTTGGTTTAGAATCAGAAATAATAATCAGATTAGACCATTATCAGAAATACTTTTTATTAAGATAAATAATTTTACGTTTGTAATGTCATTTTTCGTATGTTATATATAAAACATATATATATACTATTAATTGTATACCCATAATTTAAACGAAAATTCAGCAAATATGCATTTGATAAAACGAAGTAAAAGCAGGTAGTTTATATAAAGTATTTCTAAAGTGGCAAGTTAACGTTTCTTGCATTTTACCTGATGTTTTAAATATGCAAGGAATTTTTATGACACGTTTGCACTGATCCCTGATCATGATTCCGATGCGTCTTTTTAATTGAATGTTCAATAACAGAAATGTATATAACATATCGAAATTAAAATAATATTATATAAGCTAAAAAGTGCATTTTTATTAAATCATATTCTCCGCTTGTCTCAACAGGTGAGCAAGCTTCGTTCGTGTCAGATTCATTACTTTAATTTCTTAAACTGGATCTAAAAATAAATATTAATATGTGGGGTGCAAACTTAAATTCGGGCGTGCAAATATATTTCGATATTTCAACAGAATCACTGTCTTGTCTCTCGCTTTTAATTTTCACGTGACTGTTCATTCTGTAGCGTCCCAACAATCTTACCCTATTAAAATTATTTAATCAGGAGATGAACAAGTGTCACTTTTTTTCGAGTCCTCATCACATCCAGAAATCAGCATTAATCCTTGAGCTAGGCCTTCCCGCAGCATTTTCTTCTGTTTCATGCGTCTGTTCTGAAACCAGATCTTCACTTGTGTTTCGCTCAGCTGGAGAGGGTTTGCGATCTCTATCCGTCTGGCTCGAGTCAGATATTTGTTGAAATGAAACTCCTTTTCAAGTTCTGTGAGTTGTTTCGTTGTAAAATTAGTTCGCGAGCCTCCACTCGAAGTGTCCTCGTCAGAATCTCGTCCGTGGTTCGTCTTCAGCTCCCGGTCCGAGCATTTTCCCAGTTGTATCTTAGCTGTAAAAGAAATGCAATATAAATGTATATTAAAAGCATAAATATAATATAAGGTAAATTCAGGGATTGCAAAAGTGCTAACATTGCATGTTATTTCAGTTTTTAAAAATGATTACAGCCTATTTGAAAGCAGAATGAAAGCATATCGTTAAATAATGTCATTAAGAATCAAACGACAGCGAAAAAACTAACAGGTACCAAACGTTTTGTTTTTGTTTCTAGTTTATTGGGTATTACAATCACTAAATATTTGCATTGATATTTATAATAAGTTGAGCACAATGTAAACGATTTAATCTATGCATATACAAAACGCTAGGTTATGAATGTAAAATAGTAGTGCATAAGCCCTAATAAAATACTGTTATATTAATGTGCTGCTCTTTTGTCATGTAATACATTTTCATAGGCCTATATAAAAGTAATAACATATTAAAAGACACACATTAAAAGAGTTTTAACAGTGATATTAGAAACTTTTATCACTGACATCTTTAATTTCACCCCAAAATAAAGTTTATGATCTTTGTGTTTTGTTGGAAATAGTAAGAGGTTAATTCTGATAAATGGTGAAATTTTTAAAGTTTTGATAAATCCCCAGCCTTTGAGTTCTTCCATAAAAATTGCAATTACATTTTTATAGCAGAAATATTTCCTAGATTTCCAAAATGATCACTCATTCGTGGCTCTTGCCGTTAAATCTAATTTCATTGCAAAAGTGGTTTCTGATTGTGTGACCTTCACCTGAACGAAGAGTTCCAGTCACTGGCGAATAAATAGAGGAGTGTGTTTGTTTGTACCTTACAGATGACTGCAGGACAGGGGTTAGATGTACTGTCCGTCATGGCCTGTCGTAAAAATATGCAAAACATGCTGCTTTGCGGTTTAGAACTATGTACTTTGTCCAATCTAGTATGCTCTATAAATTAATGAGAGACAAAGTGCCCTTCTCTACCATGGTAATTTTAGAATAGCGTATAATATGCAGTTTAACTAAGCTGCTCCACTGACAGCTGTTTTTAATGGAAATCAAGCTCTTGTTTTGTTGTTTGCTTGTGTTGTTTGCTTTTGGAAGCACACAGGAAGTTGCACATTCCTTTACGACACACACACACACACACACACACACACACACACACACACACACACACACACACACACACACAAGGGGTCAGGCGGGAAAATCCCCTGGAGTGATGCAGACGCAGTGAGCCCTCACATACTGCTACAGTTGCAAGTGTCTCTGTAACCTCTGTGCCATCTGCACACCATGTGTATGAGTGTGTGCTTGTGCTCATGTCATTGCAGTCAAGGACCTACAGTCTGAACAGATGCAGGACGTACAAAGACAAACCTCAGATAAATGCACAATGTTTTGGTTGCAGTAGCAAAAGAGAGGGCATTTATTTGACTTGCTGCTTTCGGTGTTTTCCTGCATGAGCTTCACGAGTTGTCAATTTACACACTCTTGTTGAACAAACTACATGCCACTAATAGCAACCCTCAGCTTCTCTCTTAGGGCTCAGAGCACAAACAGTTGATTATACAGTTGATTTTAAGTGTGCTCGCCACTGATCTTTATCATGCTCTCGCTGCGCAGATAAAAGCAAAGCGAGACATGAAAAAAGCAATTGTAGGGTCACCTCCAATGTTCACGAGGGACATTCTAACAATCTGTGCATTCACTGACAAATATGAAGTAATTAAGCAATGTCCTTTGGAGAAAAAAAAAGTGTGCATGGAATTACTGATGAATGAGTTGCTGGATAATAGAATTGGCAGTTGCCAGAAGGCATAAAGGAATCAAACTAAACATTTGAGGAATGACTTGCAAACTTGGAAATGGCCAGCCAGCCAGAGGGATGACGTGGCCCACTAAGCCTAAAACAGAGCAGGGGAACTGGGGGTGGGGGATCGATACAGATTGCCTCGGTCATCTGGGCATCCAGCCCACAGTAATTCAGGTGCTGTCAGGGTATAATTGAAGAATGACGCACCGGGACTCTGTGCACTGTACTGGGGGATCCAGTCAGACACTCTATATAAGCTTTTATTCATGTTGAGTATAGGAAACATTTTGATGCTGCCTAGTAAGGACTGTAACCCTCACAATGCATGTGCTCTCTGACGTAAAGGCAAAGTTTGGCCTAAAATTTACATTTTGTCATCATTTGCTCAGTCAAACCTGTGGAACCCAAAGAAGATATTTCAAAGAATGTTGAATAATGATAAAGGAAGTTGCATCAATGGAATTCAATTTAAAAAATAATTTGAAGCCTGCACAGGTCTGTCATTTTTGGGTTTAAACTATTGTTTTAATATTTTAATAATACATTTTAAGTAAAATTCAGTTCGGTGGTGTCCAAGATACTTTTATTATGTGCAGAAAAATAAACATTCATCCTACTGTTTAGCATTTGTCTTCGCTGATGTGAGTATTAACTTAAACACTTGTTGACAGAGCTCCCATATATCATCATGCAGTGCTTTCTCCATAAGGTTTGTGATGAAACTAAAGACATTACCATTAATTATCTTAAGTGAAATTCAACATTGTCATTTACTACTTGCATGCATGTGTGCATTGAATAAAAGTGAGTAGGATCCAGCATTGTTCAGACACTAGGGTTTAAAAAAAAAAAATAGAGTGAGCTACCTCTTTAAGCCTCACTCTTAAAGGGGCAGTGAAGTTTGTGGCTAGCTAAAAATAAGTGCAAACACTTGTGTGCTTATATAGTACCTGATGAAAACAATGGCTCTGTCATGTGTCTCCTGGTGAATGTGGGTGGACAGGCGGGAGAAAAACAAACAGCAGAAGTTTCAGTACAGTAAACAAAGTGTGAACTTCTGGCCTTGCCACCGTTTAAGCATTTGGGATTTGATATAACAGGCCTCTCTATCCTATTTTCTGACCACAGCTGCTGTTCATACGCTGGGCAATATAGCCCGAAATGACCTTTTCACTGACATATTTGCCTGTGAGTTATTTTAGATCATCAGTGTGGCCTGGCCAGACATTCTTCTCCTTGACAGTCTGGAAACCATATGAATGCTGCATTACTGATTCGTAGGAAATGACAAATCAAACAGGGCTCTTCTTGGTTTTACCATCAACCTATTACATATATTGTGATTTATTGGGGGGACGAGCGATTCACAATTTAACACACAGCTCTCACAACAAACATGAAATACTTTGACATAATACAGGTCAAATGTCATTGAGCGTGACATTTTATGAGCACATGTCAAGTAACTCACATTTGAACTGCATTAAACGCAGACCTATCCAATCATTACTCTGGTTAAGGATTACGCTGAGATTCTGACAGACATTTTCCGACATTCAATATAGAAAATTAATTGCAGCATATAAACATTGGTCTCTATTAAGATTTAGGGCTCTGTCGAGGAACAGTGTTCCTCTGAAGTTTATTTGGCTCTGCATGGAGAGCTAGGGGGTGCTGGACTCCTTTAAATATGGCCTGAGCTGCTGCTCGTCAATGGGAGGATTTTAAGGGGATGAACACAGACTAGCGTGGAATGTGCTATTTATAAAAATGGAGGAACTCAGCCTGGCATTGTTGTTGCTGACCCATTTAAGCACCAGAGCAGATCTTGTTTTATTACCCTCTACTTAAATTTTTAAAGGCTTCTCCATAAAATGTTTTCAGCACTCAGGCAGCCTGATTTGTGATGCAAAAACTCCCTGTCCCTGACACGTGCCACATCTGCTGAAGAAATTGGGGGGAGTTTTGCCTTCCTTGCTCGTTTGGAAACTTGGTTAATATTGTTAAATGTAATGTGTAAATGTTGCATTTATAATGTTTCTTTGTGTGCATGTATGTATGTATGTATGTATGTATGTATGTATGTATGTATGTATGTATGTATGTATGTATGTATGTATGTATGTATGTATGTATGTATGCATGCGTGTGTGTGTGTGTGTGTGTGTGTGTATATATATATATATATATATATATATATATATATATATATATATATATATATATATATATAATCTTATTATTATCTTATTTTTTATATATCAGAGCCTATTTATTACATGCTGTTTTTTTCAGTGATTATATAATACATTTTAGGTAGAAAACCCTAAGCCTTCAGTCAAACCTGTTGAGTTAAATAAAAACGATTTTTGGCTTATTTATTACTTTAAATCTACTCGCAGGTAAAACATTAGTCCAATAGTCTATGTAGTTGTATTTTTTTTAAATGGCCCGACACATGGCTCCACCTCCAAGTATAAATTTTGCATGCCTAAAAGTTCATGTTACACTTACACTTACAATAATTTCAAAACAAGTTTATATGGCACGTTTAGCAACTTAAAAAAAACTAAACCACATAAACGTTGTAAAGAATTTCATCTAACAATATTTGTTGCCTGGAGTACATCACGGTGCTTTAACGGTACGTGCGCTTTAAAAAGTTAATCGTGCTAGAAAACTTTTGTCAACTTACCTGCACGGGACTGATTTCTCCTCACTCTCATCCATTCGAATGTCTTTCCACTGTGTAAAGTCTCGTTTAACGTGTTTAGAGCCCCGTGTCCAGTATTATCATCCTCCACTGCGGAGTGACGCACTGGGCCGTCGTATGTGCGCACTTCGGTCTGTGTGTTGTTGACAGGGCCGAGTTCACAGTGCGCGCTGGAGAAAGTTCTGAAAGTGTCTGATGAAGGCGAGAAGCCCTTTCTGGAGAGACCCTGCTCACGACAGCTTTGGAAGGAGGGGACTTGGGGTCGATTGGGGTGCACTGGTCTATAGAAATCTTGATTTTGGGGGAAGGGGGGTCTGGTAGAGTTAGCACGGCCAGGGTCTTCACAGGGCTTTGAGCACGCGCCTGTGGCCGTGGCACAGAGATTCGTGAAATGATATTGAAGAAAATCCGCCTCGTTGTTGACATCCTCCCTGCTTGGGAAGTCAGCAGTTGATCCGTGGTCCTGATGCAGACGCATTACTCCAGTAGCATGATAGCCCTTGATGAAAAGTGACGTTGTGTCCCTGAACCCATGATAAGAATTCATGACCGCATCTCATATATTCCAGATTTTCATCCGAGGCTGGACGCGAAACTCCATCCACAGACGCCACACATAGCGCGCAAAAGGACGGAGGCACCGATCTAGACAGGGACATGCCTTGTAGAAACATTCGATCGGTGATGGATGGGGATGACGTGCCCTCTAACTCTTGGCCAATAGCCGGACATCTCCCTCATCCGAGTGAGCGTTAATTTACCAAAGCAAGCAAGTTTGAACGACTTATTTGACCTGCTAATAAGGTCTCGTGGATTGTGTGTGCGTGTGGGTGCTGGAGCCTGTAAGAAGGGAGGTCAACATAAAGACTTAATATCATAATAGACAATGTCACGTTTTATGGAAGCGCACTTTCTTTTGGTCGATTATTTCTTGTGAGAATTTTGTACACGTCAATGCAAAATCACTTGTAGGATATTCACTTTTATGTTCAGGTCTAGTTTTTTTTAGGTAAACTATGGACAGAATAATATTTCGACACGGTTGATTGTTCTGTCTCTACATAGTGTGTGTGTGTTTCAGAAGGCCCCTATCAGAGTTTCAAATTAGCTCGCACGGAAAATCAATGACTTTTAAAGTCAGTATAGAAGCCAAGGCTTACCCGAATGTCCACAGCCAAGGGAATACGGTTTAAGCAATTGTCGATAGTTGTTAATGAGAACGCCATGGATCCTTTGGTTGACGTCTGTTAAATAAAACGTGACAATTATGCTTCATTTAAACTTTGAATAAACATTTAAACGACCAAGTATAGCGCTCTCGTGTGTCTTTCCCTAATCCAGCTAACCTACAATTACATTCTTTTTTTTTCCTTGGGTTTTGCAGACAATCTTCTGTTATTTCCCGTTCTTTTTATCTTCACAACAGATTTCTTCAACGCAATGGTCTCAAACTACAACTTAATTCTAAGCCATTGGGAATCTAACATAACTGAAATGATGTTAAGAGGGAATCATAAGGTCATTGTACGAGATCTCGGAGCGATTATCGGTGCTCCACACAGCTGTCGTTGCAGGTCATTCGTCGGTCAAATGATAATTAGCAGCTGCCTCCCCTGCAATAATGAACTTCTTTATACGAAAAACGATTAAGCTTTTGATTTGAAAATTTATTTATTTCCAAACAAATGACTGGCCAAACTGACAAGATCATTAAATAGTTATATTCGTTAAATATTTAAGAAATAATGCAATAAATACACTAAAGCAGATCACAACGTGTTTTATTGGGGTAGCCATTGCTTCGTTTTAAGTTATAAACTTTATTACTCCCATTTTGCCAACGAGAAAGTAAAACGCTATCTTTTAACTATAAAAAAAAAAACTTGGGACGGTTCTACTTCCAGTTTTTTAAATTTCACACGAAATTCATGAGCTAAATACCAATAATAAAATACTAACAATATCTTCTACTCAGTTTGCGAATTATACTTTGACGATTGGGGGTGTCAACCTTTTTGGTTGTAGTTTGGTAATACTGTACATGCTTCAGGGGGTCAAATTTATGAATGTACTTAAATTACTTCTAATTTATTAATAAAATGTTTGTTTCCATTGTTTTGAGGGATATTTAGGGATTGTATTTTATATGTCAAAATTATGTATGGGGGGTGGTTAAGTGTATATTTAAATATTAAATTTTTAATTATTAATATTTAAGAAAGCTAATATTGAAGAAAACTATTTCTTACTAATAAAGGGCTGACCCCCCTATACGTCTTGTTTGCCCTTCAAGTAGCATCAAGCGTTAATTAGGTGGGTCAATCGCCCCCAAACTCAACTCTAATTCGCACCCTACTTATACATCCTTACAGTTTTTCTATTTCCCCCAATAATAACATAAATAAAACTAATAAAAATAAACAATTTAATAGCGCCTTTCTTTCTTTCTTTCTTTCTTTCTTTCTTTCTTTCTTTTAGTCTTTCTTTTTTTAGTATTTTCTTTCTTTCTTTCTTTCTTTCTTTTTTTCTTAATACATTTAAGTTGTAGCATATTGTGCAATACTTGGATAGGCAATATTCAACTTGAGGGAAGTGTAAGTTAAAATACAACATACAACAAAAACTCCCCAGTTGTAAATTGTTCTCACCTTTAAATCATTTATGGTTAATCTTGACCGTTTGCACGTCTGAAATGTTCTGAGCGTTGCTGACTGTTTTACGTGTGCGTTCTTAATATTTTACAGGTGACATTCCAGAAAGTTTCACACAAGTCATAAAACATACTATAGACATTTAGAGGTTATCAGGAGTACAACAATCTCACATCTATTAAGTTGCCCCGTTATTTTTTAGAACAGATGTGGTCTGTACTTCCAAGCATGCAAGCATTTATACATTTTAAAAGTGTTATTGGGATACAGGTACAGATAGCATTGATACTTAAACATGCACTGCTGCCTTAACTGTTAAGCACATTTGCAACAGATTCTTGCATTTGGAAGATCAAATGCATGCACTAGATGAAAGTAGCAGCTTCTGGAACTAAATTGAATTCTTCAAGATACCAGGCGATGATGATGATTTTATTTGTATTTTACCATGCACAAACTGTATTTGAGTAAAATGAAGTGGCAAATGTTAATTAGGAAAGGAACAAGATGATAATATTGTTTGTATTTAAACCATCACAGTAAATGCATTTGAACTACGGCGCAAGACAGAAGGAGGGATTTCTGCTTAAATGACCAATAAAGAGTTTTACTAGGGCTCTGCAGTGATTAAAAAACAATCTCAAATAATCAACAATGTATAACTGTGCACTCACAACCCCAGAGATCTGGTCCCAGCTGGAAGAATAAATGGAATTCTACGGGCAGCAATGCACTGAATGACGGAGTGCAATATATCCCTTCCCTCTGTACATTTGCATGGTACACTTATCCATCTTCATGTCAGCTGTGGGGTTACCCAGGGTTCACGCGCTAGCTTGTTTCTCTCCTCTCCGCTCAATAAATAAATCTCTGCTGCTCTCTGTTTACGGGCTGAATATAAATTTGTTTGCAGTCGATCGCGGGCCTGTGTGAAGGCATTAGAAATTGTATTTCTGTAATGGGTTTCAGCGTGAGGAGGTGGGAAGGGGGGGCTGGAGGTGGTGTGTGGCGGGAGTTGCAGAAGTGTTTGACTGCAGGGTAGAGCAAAAAAAAAAAAAAAAAACAGGTGTGTGCACTGCTCCACCTCAATGAGATTATACACACTTTTTTATCGTCCAGATAAGATAAATTTGCTCAGGGCTGAATTCACAATGGATTTAAACTGAATTTTAATGTTATTTACTCTCATTTTATAGAGATCAAATATTAAGGGTTTTTCCGTTTCTCTTCGTGCCATATGTTTGATTAGTATAAATTGTGAGAGGAAGCGGTATTCAACATGCCTCCATGTGTTTTCTACAGACGTTTGACCTCAGTTGAACAGCTCCGGGTAAACAAGTCATCGCAAATGTCCCCTCCCTCAGTTCCAAACAGCTTGCATCCCATCAGCGCGCATGTTTTGCCAGGACAGATGACAGGAAAACAGTCTCAGCTCATGTTCATAATAAGGTGAGGAAACATTCATTTTTCTTATTGACTGGAAAGAGACCAAATAATGCCAGCTTCCCACATATGAGCTGTTTCTAGTCGCATGCTGTCATAATACACTGAAAAAACAAATGGTGGCGTAAAAAATGGTAAGTTTAAAGGGCACCTATGATGAAAATCTACTTTTAAAGCTGTTTGGACAGAACTGTGCCTCCACTGTCATATCTGAGGGATATTTATCCAAAAAATCTCTTTCTTTTAATTTCCTGATGTTAAAATAGGACCCAAATCCCATTGATTTTGAGGCCCACCGCAATGTGGTGGAGTGCGGTTGTCCCCACCAACTGAATTGATTGACAGATGTTTTTATAATAACACGTAGACACATGCACACAGAACATTCTTTTGCAAATAAACTGGGATTAAAATATTTTGTAATTTTTTTTTTTTTTAAATAAGCTTAAAACATTTTTCAAAAAGAGCATGTTAGTAATCTAGACAGTAAAATCATCATTTTCATTTAAAAATAAACCGCTCATTTGCATTTAAAAATAAACAGCTACACAGTATTCAGACTAAGAATGGGCAAATTCTGGAGACACCAATTGCTTATCTTACATCTTGTAAATGGGGTAAAATCGGTGACCTTTTAGTTACATTGATTTTGTCCAAGTAAAATGATTAAAAATAAGAACAACACTAAATACTATTTAAAGATCATTGTAAATAATAGGAGGGAATTTATCTGAATTTATTAATATTAATATGAAGGTTTGTTGAATAAGTGATTCTTTTTTTATTTGGCATGATTGACTGAAGACACCTTAGTTCATCACTCTTAAAATGTAAGTGTACAGGAGAAAAATATTTCACAACAAAGCCCCCCCAAAATAATTGTAAACTACTTTTCACCATTATTTTTCAATCCATAGGTTTTATGGCAATGTGTCAATGTATAATACAACACAATTTTGCATGATCGCTTATTATTATATATTTTTATTAATAATTACAGGTCTGAAAAATGTTCATACTTTGTAAAAAAAAAAGTGAAACGGTGCATTTTAGGTTAACTTTGAGTTTGTTGTCATAACATAAGTTCTGATATCTTCTGACAACTTTTACAGTCTATTGTAATGTGTTCATTTAAAACAAATGACATGTGGTGGCCAAGCCTCTCACTGTGAAGTAATTGCATGTATGTTCACCTCTCCATCTCTTTTCAACTGGAGGGTGATGAAAATACCAGTGAGGTGCTGGTAAGGTTTCATTATGATTTGAATGCATCACTCTTCTCAGAGGGTAAGCTCGCTCTGATAACCTGATCTCTCTTTGGCCATCCTCCCACCAAGCTGTGGGATCATGGCCACGATATGGAGGTCATATCATTGGCTGATTTTGACCTGCAACCCCAGTGACAGAGCTATGGAATGATGACTTGTAGCCCTGGTTTAACCCTAGAGGACTGTCGGGCCTAATTATTTTTCATCTTTGAGCCCTGAAAATGCCAGGAGTGAGACGTTGTTGACAGGTGACTGTCACCACTGGTGGTAAGGTCATTGCTGTTAATGCAGAGCGGGCCTGTCTCAGATGATTGGTTAAGGGCTGGTAATCTATGCACTTGTGTACACCTCTTACTTTATCACTGGTGAACACACCAGAGAGGAGGACAGATGAATAGCAGCCTGCCTAGAAACAATTACAGATTGATTTCAGAATTTTTTTTTTAACTAAGGTAACAAACATAAGGCAAAACTGTGGCGTGAATTTGTAAAAAAAAAATTAAAAAACAGAATTGAAGTTAAATGTAATATAAATGCCTATAAGTAATTCACTAGTAAGTCTAAAAGAATAAAATAAGTGATTGAACTTTATGTAAGAATGGACATTGATGATTAATGGATAGATGGATAGATAGATAGATAGATAGATAGATAGATAGATAGATAGATAGATAGATAGATGGATGGATGGATGGATGGATGGATGGATGGATGGATGGATGGATGGATGGATGGATGAATAGATAGATAAGGCTATAGATGTGGGTCTGTTAGATAGCTACTGTATAGATTGAAATACAGATAGACTTATTGAATGGATGGCTAGAAAGGTGGGTTGATGGTTGGATAGATATGGATAGATATAATGGACGGATGAATGGATAGGTGGATCGTTGGATGAACTGACTGGATTGATTGTTTGGGTTGATTGATTGATTTGATTGACTGATTAATGTTGAATAGCGATAGATGGATGGATAAATGGATGGATGGATGGATAGATGGATGAGTGGATGGGTGAGTCGGTAGGTAGGTAGGTAGGTAAGCAGGCAGGTAGGTAGATAGGTTAATGGATGGATGGATAAGTGGATGGATAGATAGGTGAATGGATGGATAGGTGGATATGCGGATCGATAGATGAACTGACTATTGATTGTTTGATTTGATTGATTGATTGATTTGCTGTTGGATGGATGGATAGATAGATAGGTAGATAAGTGTATGGATGGATGGATGGATAGGCGGATTGATGGATGAACTGACTGGATTGATTGTTTGATTTTATTTGATTGATTGATTGATTGATTGATTGATTGTTGGACAGATCTCCTCAGTGTCACTATCAGATAGGTAAATGGGTGAGAAGAGAAAAGAATTGAAAACATAGAGCGATGGAAGAATGGATGGATAGATTGATTGATTTTTTCAGGCCAAAAGCAACATAGTCAATATTTGAAGTGAATCTCATCAGTGTTGTCCAAAACCCATTCAGCAACACCTATTCTTATCTTAGAACAATTTTGAAAATGTTTTTGATCCACTTCACATGTTGAATACTGTTGATAGATTTGGATAAAAGCAGTGTTTCATTTGAACTAGATCTTACCGGATCCTGTTCTGGAAAATGTCAGATATTTCTTTTTTTTTTTTCAATTAGGTATTTATTTAAATTAATCCGGCATTAACTTTTGTGTGATAAATACCTGCATGTGTGTGTGAGAGAGAGAAAGAATGTAAATGAGTCCAAGTAAAAAATAGTAAGCAAAGTTGTGTTGATTGTGCGTACACACATAAAGGTAGTTACTTTCGGACAAACAGCTTTCTTATGTTTACAATCACTCCCATTGTTCGGTGATTATTGTTTTGTGAGCAGTGAAAAAAAAATGGCGTTCTGGCCTACCTAATAAAATTTGTATTTTCAAAATGCCAGATGTAGTCAAGCATAGATTATTTATTTTAAAACCACAAGTAAATCTGATAATGAGCCTGATGAAGTTGAAGTGGATATCAGGATAGCAGGAGACAGACACATGCGATCTCAAGTCAGCCAGAAAACATGACAGAAGTGGTAACTGTGGGCTCTTCTTGAAGATTAGACAGAGTGGGTCATTTTTGCCTGGCACATAACAGTGAAGTTAACTGAATGTCAGTGGTGTTAGTTAACCGAATAGTGATAGTTTCTGTTTGTAGCTATCTATTTTTTATTATTATTATTTTTATCCATTGTTGACCCATAGCATTATATTGCACAAAATAATTAAAGACCGTTCAGAAATTTGATGCTTTTAATGAAAATAAATTTGTGATGTCATGTTCTGTGAAAACTGAAATTGTGTGGCAGACGTCGGTCACGGTAAATTGTATTTTCTGGTTTTGTTCTGGAAATTATTCACTTAAAAATTATGCGCTGGATAAAATCAGTGATTGATGAATAGAATGATGGATATAATTATGGCCAGCTGGATAAAATAATCAATAAATGGATAAGGAGAGATAGAAATGATTTCTTGGGTATATAGCTTGATGGATATGAAACATGAATGCAAGTCAATTTGGATCTACTAAATGCATGGAAAAGGACATGTTCAAGCATTGATAAAAAGGAAAGGCTGAGAAAGAAATGCAAAAGGAGTGAGCGAGAGAGAGAGAGCATGCAAGAAAAAGCAAAGAGAGAGAGCGAGAGGACCAACGGGGAAGATGAAGCCGTTGATAACATCAACAGCAGTAATTGATTGAGCACATTGCTGACAAGGTGATTGTTTGAACTTGCAGTGATGCATTTTACTTAAGCAGCAAGATGACTCAAATAACAAAGCACACCAAGCACTTTAGAAAAACTTTTTAGACTTGGTGGCTTCATGTGTTTTCCTAATAGCTATGTAATTAGAAAAACACCAAGTGCCCTCCAAGATGCATTTGAGGCAGACTTGAGAGGTGGAGGCGGTTGAAGATGCATACACAATGCGGTCAAGTGTAAATGCTTCTGTTTGTTAATTAATCCCAAATTCCCAAATAGTTTAGGTTCAGTCTAGAAGAGTCCATACATGAGCGAGTAATTGTCGATGAGACGCATGGATTAAGCAAATGTGGATCTTGAACATCATTTAGCCATATGGGACCAAGAGAGCGCTCAACAGATCATTTCACTGCCCACCATTAGCATTATTACTAAACTGAGCTCTGTTCCATTTGTATATAGTTGTATACAGAATGATTATATATGATTATAATTTGACTATAATGATAATAATAATGATTATAATTGATTTATTTATATGAATAATTTCATAAAGTGCTGCTTAATAGTCATGTTATGTTGCATTTGTGCTTTATAATAATTAAGATATACACTACCAGTCAAAGGTTTGGGGTCAGAAAGATTTTTAAAAGTTTTAAATAAGCTTCTTCTGCTTACCAAGGCTGCATTTATTTAATCAAAAATACAGTACAAATTGCAAATGTTATTGCACTATAAAATTACTCTTTAAAAGTAGTTTATCATTCAATGTAATTATTTATTCTAGTGACTTTAAAGATTAATTTTTAGCTTCATTACTCCAGTCTTCATTCACATGATCATTCAAAAAAGTCACATGATCCTTTAAACTAATATTAATTGTTATTATTATTGTTATTATTATCATCATAATTATTATTATTATTGTTAATGGTAAGCGTAATACAAGCAATAATGACTAGACTAGTAACTTCATTTAAAACTACATACAATAAGAAGTTATTTAAAATTGTAATAAATATTTAACAATTTAACATTTTTTATATTTAATAAATGCTACCTTGATGAACAGAATAACTTTCTTTAAAAATGAAAATAAGTGACTCTAAACTTTTGACTGGTGGAGTATATACTATAAAACTATAAATAGGTCAAGCCTGAAATTATTCATACCCATGCAAATTTTGACTTTTTTTTTGTTCAAATGTACAGTTTAAGTCAGAATAAATAAACCCCGTGAATTATTAGCCCCGTTTATTTTTTCTCCAATTTCTGTTTGACGGAGAGAAGATTTTTTCAACACATTTCTAAATATGATCGTTTTTTTAAAACGCGTTTTTAATAACTGAATTATTTTATCTTTGCCATCCATGATGACAGTAAATAATATTTTACTAAATTTTTTTCAAGAAAATATCTAAAATTATTGGAAATATAAATAACCTGTAGGGGGAAACCAACATTTTAACCAAAAATGAACAGTCTCTCAGATAAAGAAGAGCCGAAGTCAGAGATTCACTTAAAAGGAAAGTTTACTGAAAATAGTTTGCTGTTTCATCAGCTGAAGCCAGCTTCAAGGCAATGAGTTTGTAGGCCGCTCTGCTTACCATCTTAAAACAATTATTCTCTCATAACGTCATATCTGCGTCATACATATAGTTTTTTTTTTATTGTATGCATCCATCCATGCAAGTATACTTGGCTGGGTAGATCCTGAGGAATCAAATCAATTGGTGTACAGAAAAAGCAATGACATGCATATTCTTCCAGTTTAACTCTGAAGTGGGATGACACTAAAATCATAACATGATCTAGCCTCTTAAACATTCAACTTTAGTAATAAACGTAAAGACATAAGAAAGGATATGTGTTACTCTATCCTGGGGCGGACATCCATCAGAAAATCTATGGCATCAATATGGAGAGAGAAGCTTGAGTAATTGTACAAGTATTTTTGGGATATTAAAATGCAAGTATCAACAAATGAACTCAAACCCTTTCTATTTTTTTATAAATATTTTTAAACCCATTGAATATCACAAATATTTAATATTTAAGAGCAAATTGCATTACACACTTTCAGTGGCAATTTCAGTCTTCTCTAATGAACTCCTTGTTTTATCTCCAAATAGAAATAACGCTGTTATCTGCATAGAAATAGGATACATAATGACCAGGTGTGCAGTAATGGGATGCATTGCTGATTCTTACAGTCACACAGAGATCCCAGCAGGCATTTGCTGAAACAGCTCCTCCACCGTGTCTAACCCGTATACTTCGCTTAGTGTAGTATGTGGCAGTAAGAATATGAATGCTTCCGGTCTTCACTTCCTACTTGAGCCCAGCAGGCAGCAGCCCAAACAAAGTGACAATAAGCCATCTGTCATACAAGCGTAGACTGCTGCACTGTTTCCAGAGCCTCCAGAGCTCCTTACTGGGGGACATTAGCAGGGTTAAACAGTCGCTGGGATAGAAACACAGCCATATGCTTCTTCTCCTCAACTGCACAGTGATAGAATACTGAAACCATTCTCCATAAAAATGTTATGCTTATAGATGGAATGATGGATAAAACAGATGGATGTGGGGATATAAATGAAGAGCGATGGATGGGTGGATTGATTGATTGATTGATTGATTGATTGATTGATTGATTGATTGATTGATTGATTGATTGATTGATTGATTGATTGATTGATTGATTGATTGATTGATTTAGTGTGGAATATGTATTGATTGAATGGTGGATGGATGGATGGAATAACATAGGTAGGTGAATGGATGGATGGATGGATGGATGGATGGATCGATGGATGGATAAGCAGATGAATGGCAGATAGGTAGATAGATAGATAGATAGATAGATAGATAGATAGATAGATAGATAGATAGATAGATAGATAGATAGATAGATAGATAGATAGATAGAGAGATAGAGAGATAGAGAGACAGAGAGACGGACGGACAGACGGACAGAACAATAGATAGAGTTAGATGAATGGATGGATGGATTATAGATAGGCGGATGGATAGATAAGCAGATGGATGGATAGATCGATGGATAGATAGATAGATAGATAGATAGATAGATAGATAGATAGATAGATAGATAGATAGATAGATAGATAGATAGATAGATAGATAGATAGATAGATAGATAGGCAGTAGAGCTGCACGATTCTGGCTAAAATGAGAATCACGATTTGTTGGCTTAAAATAAAGATCATGATTTTCTAACGATTCTGTAGATGTAAAATAAAGGTATGGTAAAAACAAACATATGGCGACATCGATAATAATATTATATGTAGGTCTACTGGTTTCTATAAATAATTCTATTCTCCTTATAATAATTCTGATGTTGAATTATTATGTTTAAGATATATGCTTGCAATCTGTCATATTAGACCATTTAATTCACTGGTAAAATCAGACATTTGCCATTATCAGATTATATTCAACAATATATAGGCTAGAGTAGTTATACTGACATTGTAAACACTTATTTTCATGCACAACTGTGGCAAGAAATAACATTATCAAATGCTTGTAGCAATCATAACTCTATAATGCGATATGATCATTTAAATGAAGTGCACACTTTCGGTTTCATTTTGACTGCTAAGTGCTTGTTCATACTTCGCGCGCGGCTCCCAAACGATCACTCTGTGCCACAAACTGAATATTATTTACAACTGTATTACCTGTTACTCGCAACATATGCAGGTTCTGTTTACTAAAGTAGACGCGCGCGCGCGTCAGCCATTGAATAGAGCGCGCGCGCGGCGTTTCTGTGATAACAGCTCACGGTCAGCAGCTCACATCACGTGTGATTTCCCGGCCGCGAAAACATCATTATATGAAGACAAAATGACATTTTTAGGTGAATTATACCTTATAAATACAGTATGTGACTCATTCAACATCATTTGGAGATGTCAATGTCACTGAGCAACGTGAAACAATGAAAAGACTCGTGCAGCCGCCTTTTCTTCTCTCCTGAACTTGAAAATAAGATTGGCAGAATCGTAGAAATGCTGAATTAAGATCGTCTAGGGGGTCGAATCGAGATCGCAATCTTTTAACGATTAATTGTGCAGCTCTAATAGGCAATTAGATGGATGGATGGATGGATGGATGGATGATGGAAAGATCGATAGGCAGTTGGATGGATGGATAGATGATTGGATGGATAGTCGGATGGATGGATGGATAGATTATAGAAAGACGGATGGATAGTCGGATAGATGGATGAATAGTCAGATGAATGGATGGATAGTCGGATGGATGGAAGGATAGTTGGATGGATGAATGGATAATAAGATGAATGGATGGATGGATGGATATGTGGAAAGATTATAGAAAGACAGATGGATAAGTGGATGGATGGATGGATGGACAGACAGACAGACAGATAGACGGATAGAACAATAGATAGATAGAGTTAGATGAATGGATGGATGGATTATAGATAGGCGGATGGATAGATAGGCAGATGGATGGATAGATGAGTGGATGGATCGATGGATTTATAGATAGATAGGCAATTAGATGGATGGATGGATGGATAGATCGATAGGCAGTTGGATGGATAGTCGGATGGATGGATGGATGGATAGATCGATAGGCAGTTGGATGGATAGTCGGATGGATGGATGGATGGTTGGACAGTCGGATGGATGGATGGATGGATGGATGCATGGATATGTGGATGGATTATAGAAAAGGCGGATGAATGATAGATGAGTGGATTGATGGAGGGATAGGCAGTTGGATGGATGGATAGATAGATAGGCAGTTAGATGGATGGATGGATAGATAGGCAGTTAGATGGATGGATGGATGGATGGATGGATGGATGGATGGATGGATGGATGGACAGACAGATGGATGGACGGATGGACGGATGGATTGATGGATGGACGGATGGATGGATGGATTGATAGATAGGCAGATGCATGGATGGATGGATAGATGGATATAGTGAGATGGATGGATGGATAGGCAGATGCATGAATGGATGGATAGATTGGCAGATGCATGGATGGATGGATATAGTGAGATGAATGGATGGATAGATAGATGGATAGTGAGATAGATGGATGGATGGATGGATAGATGGATGAAATTACTTGATTGTCTAATTAATTGATGTTGTATAGCCTAGACTGAAATACTGATAGACTGATTGGACAAGTGGGTTGGTGGATGGGTGGTTGGCTGGATATAAATAGGAATAAATGGATGGTTGAATATGATGTATAGACTAGATTGATTGATGGAGGATGGATGGGTGGACGAACAGATTTGAATGGATAGACAGATTAATTATCAAATGGATAAATGTGGTCTTCATGAAGATGTCATGCCTTGGTATCGAACCCCTAGAACTACTTTTCAGGCTAATAATCAGATGTTGATTTTCAGAAACATCCAGTTCAATCAGAGCGTATGTTATGGTAATTGTTTTATAGATACCCTCATCAAGTTTGTGAGGCTTCTCATCTGCGTGACAGTCATCTGCCTTTTTTCCCTCCATTTAATGTCACCAATCACCTTTAGCGGGAGCGTATTTAAAAAGCCATTGATCTTTATAATGCAGTGCTTTAATATGACAGTAACAGTTGTACGTGATACAGGAAGTCAAATTGTTGAGATTGATGAGGGCTTGCAGGTGAATTATAATCCATCTACCTGAGTGATGCCTGCGCCGTGTTCCATACCAGCAGGCCGACAAATAAATAAAACCCACAAAGGTGACACTAGGAATTGATACTTAACAATCCCTCTGAGCAACAAGCACTAGCTGCGGCTGTGACTGAGAGGAAAACTCCCCCGGAGAGACAGAGAGCGAGAGAGAAATGGCAAAGCTGGGAAGGTTAATGGAAAAGAATGGACTGGATTTGCCAAAGGTCACACATACAGAGTCAGCACCTTGTTTATGATTAGAAGAGGTCTGAGCACAGCTTGTGTTTGACTCACTTAATAAAATGCTTTAAATGACTATTGATTCATGCTTGGGAAGGAAAACTATGAATCTACTACACAGTGATTACCTATGTAAGCATAGGGTCCGGCGTTTTTAATCCTTAATGAGAGTCGCTGTTGTAAAGTGTGGTCACAGAGGTTGATCTTCTCTTTTTAATTGCTACCAAGACCTATATTTCATTATAATAAATAATGTTGTATCTTCCAATTTCTAAAATTGTAGCCGGCCTGTGAGATGTTTGAAGACAAATTGTGAATTTTAATGGCCGGTGGACCATCTCTTATGCAAATTGACTGTAGAATTAATTGATTCGATCCAATTTCCAGATCCTTAACTAGATTGTGGGATTACTAACTAAATCTGGAATGTGATGTATGTGTGGTGTCCTGTGGGCTGTGCGATGTGGGGCTTTAACAGGGCCCTTCTGACAATTTTTTTTTTCCTGGATGAACTTATTTGGTGTATAGCGTAATCTCATTCCTGGGATGTGAATATGATGAGCGGCTGATGAGAGTCTGCTAGTGCACTCCGTCTAGGTTAGTGTTCTGGATCAATGTTGACCCTATTGGGGGACAAAAATGGGAAAAACTGACCTTTTAGATGAAAAGAAATGGAATGAGATAAGAATGAAAAAAGAGCAATATCCAGTTAAACTAAAATTCCAGGGAGATGATGTCAATAATGAGGTTGCATAGTTGTAATGATGATTTCCTCATGGGGATATTGATGCTGATAGGCTGTTCATCCGTGTTTATGTGTGGACAAGTGTGACTTGTGTTTGTGCACTCTTTCATAAAGTTATAAAATGTATAAAAATACAACACTTTTGCTTTTTCTAATACAGTGCACAGCGAAAATGAGTACACCCACACCCCCTTTCAACGTTTTCCTTGGTTAATATAGGCAATATATGTCTGTGCAATTAAACAAAACAGTTTTATTAAACATTCAAATGTTATATTCATTCAAATAAGTCTGTGGTCACCCACCATCTTTAGTAATAGAAGGATATTACATTTAACTTCAGAGAAAAAATAAATTTTAAAGAACATAAATAAATAAAACAAAATTATATATTTTTATGCTTCTCTTAAGTTGTTTCCCACCTTAAAATTTTATTCAATATTTCCTCTAATATATTAGTTTGTTAAATTATTATTATTATTATTCTCATTATTTTTAAACCATTTTCGGCTTTGCTACTGACTAATCTAATATATTTGCTAAACAATAATACATTTGTATATATATTTGTTTGTTTGTGTGTGTGTGCGTGCGTGCGTGTGTGTGTGTGTGTGTCCTATAGAATCCTATAAAAAAATGTTCATTGAAAAGAGAGATCTGTATGGGATGTTTTCATTTATGCTGGGCACTGTACTTCCCATTTTAAGCCAGATCGACATACATAAGATCTATTGGTCACACTTTACAATAAGGTTAATTTTAATTAATGCATTTACTAACATGAACATGACTGTATTTGTTCATGTTAGTTAACGTTAATGAAAATTCAGTAGTTCATTATTAGTTCATGGTAACTCATGGTGCATTAACTAATGTTAACAAGCATGGACTTGAATGTTAAAAAATGCATTAGTAAATGTTCAATTATGATTAATAAATTCTGTACATGTGTTGTTCATGATTGTTTCACGTTAGTAAATGCATTAACTAATGAACCTTATTGTAAAGTGTTACTGATCCATTACATATTAAAACAGAAAAGCATTTTCATTATAGTAATGTGAACTTTTTACAGTAATTAACAAAAAAAAAAAAAATTTAATTGCAGTCATTTTAATTTGCTATTGGCTAGGGCTGCACAATATATTGTTTCAGCATTAATATCGAAATGTGATTGTTCGCACTAGTCACATTGCGTGTATGTGCAATGTTAAGTCTGGATTCTAATGGATCATTTTCCAAGTGTTTTTTAGGCCTGTGACTGTATGAGGATTTTAAAAGCATTCAAAATTAAGATATTGTACCATTTGTGTATGACAAATTTCATTTTCTTTTCGGCTTAGTCCCTTTATTATTCTGGGGTTGTCACCGCCAACTTATTCAGCACGTTTTATGCAGCGAATGCCCTTCCAGCCACAACCCAACACTGGGAAACACCCACACACTCTCTGGCATTCACACACATACTTTATGCCCTGTTTAAGTTTACCTCTACCACATGTCTTTGGACCGTGGGGGAAACCGGAGCACCCAGAGGAAACCCATGGCAACACGGGGTGAACATGCAAACACCACACAGAAATGACAGCTGATCCATCCGGGGCTCGAACCAGCAACCTTCTTGCTGTGAGACAATCATGCTACCCACTGCGCCACTGTGACGCCCTTATATGACAAATTAAAACAATACATTCTATTAAATTGTTTATAAAACAAAGACTATGCAGCATTTTTTTACATTTAATCTTTTTCAATTACTATATACTTGAAAACAGTTTGACGACTCTGAAAACAATTAAATTCTGTTTTTATTTTTATTTTTATCTTATTTATTGAATTTACCTATGCTTGTAAACTGTTTGTTTTATTTTATATGCACTCCTCTACAGAATCATTCCAATCAATTTTGCGAATAGTTAATGCAATATATTCATATTGCAATATATATCGCAGTATAGGAAAATATCGCAATGTTAGATTTTTCCAACATCGTGCAGCCCTATTATGGGCCCTTATATGCATTTTATCAAAATTATATGGGTTACGAATTGGCCAATTTTGACCTATTTTTACACCTGGATTACTTGCATCCTCAAATTTGCTTTTAGATAGGAAACAAATTATTAATTTAAAATTTAAGAGGTGTTTAAATTAATATAGGTTTTTCACTTTTATGATTCTTAAAATTGTTTATAGCATGTACCAAATATATATTTTCTAGATTTATTCATATTTTACACAAACTGGTGTACGATTAAGCAATTATTGATGTCAGACAGAAATTTAATATTGTTCATCGTGTTTTAATATTGTTTAGATAATGCTGCCATTTGTATTTTCTGTTTTCATTTATTTTTATTATTTGTTCATTATGTTATATATTTTATATATTTTATGTCTGTTTAATTTTTGTTATGTTTTTAGTTAAATGAAAAGAAATACATTTAATTGGCAGCAAGATTAAATTACTTTTTTATTTTACATTATTTCTTTTTTTTAAACTTTTATTTATTTATTCAGTTTACTCATTTTTAATATCAAATAACAGAACCAGTTTTACTTTTATAGTTTTTAAAGATAACCCTTGTTCAGTGAGCAATATCTTCGTAAGGAACTGATGACTTGTTCTCGTGGCTTTGTTTTTCTATTTCTCTCTCTCTCTAAATGTTGTATAGTAATGCATTAGCGATGGACATCTGTCATTGTTAGCCCATATCTTTCATGTTAAAGAGGAACTTGAATCATATCAAAGACAGCCTTGGATCAATCCATTCATGTAGTGTGGAGAGTTTGCGCTGTTCGCCCTGTGTGGTTTTAAATGACTAAAAATAGGTCTTTTATATATTGTGAGTGGCCGCTCTCTCTCATCCGCTGTGATCTTTCGCCAGAGGTCGTGTAATGTGCCTTAATGTGCTCGTAAATCATGGCTGGTCAGTTCAAGCACACAAGAATGTAAAGAATCCAGCGCAGCCTCCATCTTTCTCTCTCTTCTGCTCTCTTCAAGTCAGTCCACTAAATCTTTTCCTCCTGAACACTCAAAGAGGAATTTCTCTGCAGCTGATTTTCTGCAAATTAATTACATATTGAGCTCAGTGATGGATTTAGAAATGGAGTAGAGCTGTTGTGCTGCTCTCTTTACTGTGAACTAAAGCTCATACAGTTCTGTGTCTGAATTAGATCTTGAGCCGCCTTTAGTTTACTGGCAGATTTCTTATTTGTGGTGTTTCCTATATACACTGCTGTGCTGTGCAAATATAACAATTGTTTTATGACTATTGTTTTTCTATTTTTTTATAACATGTAATAAATTAAATGTATAATATAGTATAAAAATTCTATATTTCTTTATTTATAAGAATATAATATTTTATATTTATAAAAATATATATGTTTAAGAAAATATATATTTGTGTAATTTCATATAATTTTTGTGTTGGTAAATTGTATCTATTGATTTTAAATCATATACGGTTAGCACTGTCACCTCATAGCATGAAGGTTTCTGAGTCCTGGCTGTGCCAGGAGGCAATTCTCTGAAGTTTGCATGTTCTCTCCATATTCACGTTGGTTTTGCTCTGGTTTCCCCCACAGTTTAAAGACATGTGCTATAGGTGAATTGAATAAACTAAATTGGCCATAGTGTATAAGTTTGTTTCAGTGAGAGAATGTAAAGTATGGGTGTTTCTCATGTTGGGTTGCGACTGGAAGATCACCCGCTGCATAAAACATACAGTTTGCCAGAACTGGCGGCTCATTCTGCCGTGGTGACCCCTAATAAATCAGGGACTAAGCCTAAGGATGGTGAGTGAATGATATATGTATATACACACACACAGTGTTGTGAAAGTGTTTGCCCTTTACTGATTTCTTATTTTTTGCATGTTTGCATGTCACATCCTAATGTTTCATGTCATCATGATAACTCAAGTAAACACTTCATGAATGGTTTTCATTATTAAGGGAAGACAAAATCCAAAAGTACATAGCCCTGTGTGAGTAAATGTTTGTCCCCTGTTAAAACCTAACTTAAGTCTACACCTGAGTTTAATTTCTCCAGCCACACACAGGCCTGATTACTTCCACACCTGTTCACTGATTCAAGAAATTACTTAAGATCTGGCTTAGAAATTGAAGTTGACCAAAATATCCTCAAAAGCTGGACATCATGCCGAAATCCAAAGAAATTCAAAAACAAATGGGAAAGAAAATTGAGATCTACCAGTTGGAAAAAACTAATAAATCGATTTCTAAAGCTGGACTGCTGTGACCCTCGGTGAGAGCCATGGAACCGTAGAGAACCTTCACAGGAGTGGCCGGCTGACCAAAATTAACTTAAAATCATTCAGAAGCTCACAGAAGTCATTAAAATGCTCACAGAATACCTCACAACAAAACCAAAAGTACTGCAGGCCTCATTTGCCTCAGTTAAGGTGAGTGTTTGTGACTCCATAAGAGAGAGACTGGGCAAAAATGGTTTGCATAAAAAAAGAACATAAAGGTAAAAAGAACATAAAGGCTCATAATAGTTTTGCCAGAAATCATCATGATGATCTCAAGACTTATGGGAAAATGCTTTGTGGACTGGCGAGATGAGTTAAACTTTGTGGAAGATATGTGGCGTAAAATGTGGTGGTGGTATAATGATGATTTGTTGCTATTTTGCAGCTTCAGGACCTGGAAGACAAAATAAAATGATAAATGAAACCATCAATTTTGCTGTTTACCTAAATATTCTGAAGGATAATGTCCGGCCATTTGTTAGTGAACTCAAGCTGAAGCAAACTTGGGTTCTGTGGTAAGACAATGATACAAAGCACACCAGCAAGTCCACGTTTTTGAATGGCTGAAGAAAAACTTGAATGAAGACTTTGGAGTGGCCTAGTCAAAGTCCTGACCTGGATCCAATTGAGATGCTGTGGCATGACCTTAAAAAGGTGATTCATGCTCAAACTCTCCTATGTAGCTGAATTATTCTGGAAAGATGAGCCAACAGTCCCCCACATTAACCTAAACTCATAGCAAGTTATCAAAAATGCTTGATTGCAGTTGTTGCTGCTAAGAGTGGCATCACCAGTTATTAAGTTTATAAGCAAAAACCTTTTTTACAGAGGGCTATGTAGTTTTGTATTTTTATTATTTGTTGTTCCCTTAATAATAAAAACCCTAATTTCAAATCTACATGATATATTCACTTATTAATCATTGATAATTACATTTGTTTGATGGAAACATTAAAATGACAAACATGGAAAAATAAGAAATCAGTAAGGGGCAAACACTTTTTCACACCCTTGTTTGTATGTGTTTATATAAATACACAAACAAATTCTTAAATATATAAATGTCAAAATACAAACTCATAAATTTAACAAAATTACACAATTTATTAAAAGATTTTTTTTATATTTATTATGAATTATATAGAATTATATTAAAACAAAAATAATATACTTTTTTGGTCTGTTTTAAACTGTCTGAGTGTTTCAGAAACTGCTGATTTACTGGGATTTTTATGCACAACCATCTCTTGGGTTTACAAAGAATGGTGCGAAAAAAAAGGAAATATCCATTAAGCGGCAGTTCTGTGGGCGCAAATGCCTTATTGATGCCAGAGGTCAGGATAATGAGCTGACTCATTTTGTGCAGACTTTTTTTTTGAGCTGATAGAAAGGCAACAGTAACTCAAATAACCACTTGTTACAACCAAGGTTTGCAGAAGAGCATCTCTGAATGCACAACATGTCCAACCTTGAGGCGGATGGGCTACAGCAGCAGAAGACCACACTGGGTGCCACTGTGGTCAGCTAAGAACAGGAAACTTAGGTTACAATTTGCACAGACTCACCAAAATTGGACAATAGAAGACTGGAAAAACGTTGTTTGGTCTGATGAGTCTCGATTTCTGCTGTGACATTCGAATAGTAGGGTCAGAATTTAGCATCAACATAAAAGCATGGATCCATCCTGCTTTGTATCAACGGTTCAGGGTGGTGCTGCTGGTGGTTTAATGTTGTGGGAAATATTTTCTTTGGGCACACTTTAGGACCATTAGTACCAATTGAGCATCGTGTCAACCTCAAAGCATACCTGAATATTCTTGCTGACCATGTCCATTTTTTTATGACCACAATGTACCTATCATCTGATGGCTAATTCCAGCAAGACAAATCGCCATATCATAAAATGCGAATAATCTCAGACTGATTTCTTGAACATGACAATGAGTTCACTGTACTCAAATGGCCTTCATAGTTACTAGATTTCAATCCAATAGAGCACCTTTGGGATGTGGTGGAACGGGTGATTTGCATCATGAATGTGCAGCCGACAAATCTGCAGCGACTGCGTGATGCTATCATGTCAATATGGAGCAAAGTCTCTGAGGAATATTTCCAATACCTTGTTAAATTTGTCACAAAGGATTAGGGCAGCTCTGAAGGCGAAAGGGGGTCCAACCCGCTATTAGTAAGGTGTACCTAATATATGTACACAATAGTTTGTTTTGTAGCCAATTGAAAAAACATATTGCTTAAGGAGTCTCTCTAAAAAATTCACAGGAGAGCTAATAATTTTGACTTTATTTGTGTACATATGCAGTTATAGTCAAAATGATTAACTCTCTTTTGAATTTTTACAGTGCCCTCTTAAGCAATTTTTTAAAAATTGGCTACGGAACAAACCATCGTAATACACTTTTTTTGCCTAATTATTATAACTTGCCTAACTAACTTATTTATTCATTCATTTTCTTGTCGGCTTAGTCCCTTTATTAATCCGGGGTCGCCACAGCAGAATGAACTGCCAACTTATCCAGCAAGTTTTTACGCAGCGGATGCCCTTCCAGCCGCAACCCATCTCTGGGAAACATCCACACACACACACACACATACACTAAGGACAATTTAGCCTACTCAATTCACCTGCACCACATGTCTTTCGGAGCACCTGGAGGAAACCCACGCGAAGGCAGGGAGAACATGCAAACTCCACACAGAAATACCAACTGAGCCGAGGTTCCTAACTAACTTAGTTGAGCTTTTAAATTGCGCTTTAAGCAGAATACTATTATCTTGAAAATTATCTAGTAAAATATTATGTGCTGTCATCATGGCAAAGATAAAAGAAATTAGCTATTAAAAACTAGTAATTAAAACTATTATGTTTAGAAATGTGTTTAAAAAAAATCTTCTTTCAAACTGAAATTTAGGGAAAAATATACAGGGGGCTAATAATTCTGACTTCAGCTGTATTTAAAACATGAAACTGTGGAGAACCTTCTCAGGAATGGCTGGCCAGACAAAATCATGTCAAGAGCATCCAGGAGCTCACAGAAAACCTCACAGCAACATCCAAAGTACTGCAGGCCTCACTTTCCTCAATATATATATTTCAATATACTATCCACTTTAGGATTTTTTTTTTATTTATTAAAATACAATTATAAACGGGCACAAATAGTTTATTAGGAACATTAAATTGATATTTTCCGTCCATGTGGAGGTTTTAGATTTTATATAAACAAGCAAGCAGGCTAGCTTTTGATACAGTTTAAATACAGCAGAGTGCTCACACTGTAAAAAAAAAATTGTTGAGAAAACATAAAAAAATAAGGCAACTTGATGCAGTAAGAACTTTGAGTTGTCTCAACAACTGTTTTTTAGTTCTTCTCAGTAACAATATTTAGTTGAGCTAACATAATTTTCTTTGTTCATGCAATATTGATTATAGTATTATACTAATAAAGATATTCTTGTCACATCAACTAAAGCAACAGTTACTGCAATTGAGTCAATTAATTTTTTTCTGTTTAGTGGATGTTTTTTTTCAAATTTGCAAAATACGTAATTAGTACTAGTTAGCATATCATTCTGTTTTAATCATTCTACTTACAAATGACAAACACAAACTTACTACTTCTTCAATTTATTTCCACTGAAAGCAACAGATAAATAAGCTTTACAACAGGAAATAGCACAAACATTTGTAAATATTTTAGATGAAAAGTGCTTCAAATTACAAACTTTGCAGTATACAGACTTTTCTGCTAATTTGCAGGCACATATGCAAGCTTTAACATTTTAACTGTAACAACAGCACAGAAATTAACAATTTAAACATTGCATTTAACACAAACTAAATTTGCTTTGAATGCTTTTATGCACAAATTATAAACAAAAGGGTTGATTTGGACACCAGTTTCCATAAACATTTAAACCAAAACAAAAGTTAAGTGCTTGGGTGTCTTGACAAAATCTAAATATTAAAATGTAAACCTTTTAATTTTAAAACCTTTAACAGTAACTCTTTATAATAACAACACACTACGAATCATTAGCAAAGCATTAACAAATAGTTAATCAATTATCTGTTAAGCATTAACTCTACATTATTAGACGTTAGTAAGCACTTTATAAATACAGCTACAAATGCTGTTATAAGCTAATGATTGTATTTCAAACTTTGCTTTTTATTAATTGTTCCTTACTGAATTCAGTATTGCATTATTTACAAACCATTTGTATTTAAGTGTAGCTGGTGGTTTTTAAGATCATTCAGCATGAGTTAGTAAATTATTAATGGAACTATTCAAATTAACATTTATATATCTTATTATTCAGTCATATAGTAATGGTTACTATGTATGTTAATAAATGCTTTATTAACTCAACTTCATCCATTTTTGTGACCTAATCTAAAGTGAGACTATTTTTGCTTTATAAATCTCTTATAAATGACAATTAAAAAGCTGAGTATCAAATGAACAATAAATGTTTGCAATCTAATCTAAAAAAATAAAATTACTGTAAACTTTAAACATCGCCGAATAACAGAAATGTCAAAATACAATTAGCAATAAATACAATTGAATAAAATTGGATAAAACAATATATTAAGATATAACATTTCAGTGTTATTTAGCAAAGTGTAAACTGTACAGTAACTTCATTTTAGATAAGGTTGCAAAGATTTTTCTTTCATTTGATAGTTTCATTTGTGTATCATTAAATAAACAGAAATGAATGAAATAGTTCATGCTCTTTTTCCCTGTTCGGAATATAACTGAGCCTTTAATAGTCATTTATAAGTGATTTATAAAGCATAAATAGTCCTCACTTTAGGTCACAAAACTGGATGAAGTCGAGTTAATAAAGCGTGTATTAATATATAAATAAACTAATAGTATATGCCTGAATAATAAGATATATGAACGTTATTTGAATAGTTTATTAATAATGTACTTTCACATTCTGAATGATCTGGAAAAAACCACCACCTATTCTTAAATAACTGGTTTGTAAATAATGCAATACTTATGTAATGAAAAAAAGAATCATTAACAAAGTATGAAAATGCAATTAATTACAATTTAAGAATATAGCCAGTTGTGGCTGTATTTATAAAGTGCTTATTAATGCCTATTAGAGTTAATACTTAACAAATAATGAACTAACTATTTGCTAATGCTTAATAAATGATTCATAGTGTGTAGTTATTATGAAATGTTACCCATTTAACTGAACACAGTGCCTAAACAGTGGCTCTCATGAATCAGATTTAGTACTCAAATTGTACATTAGGTCTTTGTAACATCAGACCATTGACACAACACTGTTTACAGTATTAGTTTAACATCTTGTTTTTAAGAGTAAGCTAACGTTGCGTACATCCAGTCCCAAGCTCCATGAAAACATTCTGAATTGTGTCAAAAGTGTACCGGAGTTCTTTGGGATAGGAAAAGTTGAGTGCATGAAGAAGGCCAAAGAGGTATGCTACAGCACTTGAGGTATCTGGAATGTCTTCCAAAACAACAACCTCTTCCAGTACAACAGCAATGTTCTGGATCACTGGTGATGCTGCCCGGTAGTCATCTTCCGTAACATAGAGAATGCCAACTGATACGCCCTTTGTTCTATCTTCAGTTTCCTGTGAAAACACAATAAGAATATTTGAGCATAGAAAGTCATTATAGTACTTTATCTACAAACAAGCAAGATATTATATGTTTAGTATAGGGCTATAACAACACACACATTTAAATAATTGTAATAAAGTTATTTATTCAGTTAAAAATACATACAGTTATCTTTCAGAAATATGAACATTCTGTAAAAATAATAAACCAGCATAATACAATGACCATGCAAACTTAATTGCAGTTAAGCAAAATGACCAGTTACATCAAATAGTTATGATCATAAAAATGCTATGTAATGTGTAGTTTGTCTGTAGGAAGACATAGTGTTATAATTCAAATCGTTAAGCAAAAGTGAATGTAACAATTAAACTGACAACATGTAAATAACAAGGAGCCCAGATCTACACACGCATAAATCATCAGGATTCATATGCAACATTAATGCAGTAATTGGACTTTAAATATTTTAAGTGATTTATTTTAAAATACTGTCATAAATGAATAAATAAATAAATGCTGATATGTTGTACTCTGAATACAACAGCTGCCATTTTGGTTGACAAGAATAACGTCTCAGACTCTCGGCACAACTCTAATTTTATGTAATAACAGACAAAGCAACAGTTTCTTTTGCATCTCTTTTACATGTTCTTTCCCTTAACTGCCTGCATAAATCAGTGAGCAGGTCTAAATTGGTACTAATATAGAACCTGATATCAATCTTTTAAAAATAACAAGATACTTGTGAATCATGAAATTTACAAGACACGTTTATACGTAAATTTACTTCTTATACCTTAAGGTCAGAAGATTTGTAATTTCTGTTAATGATACCTAAATTAAACATTTTACTCAGCTAATCAAAAGTTTTCATGAAAGCTCCAAATAGATTGGCACTCAACTTTTCAGACACCAGCAATACAGAAGCAAGTTTGGACACTCATGCTTTAAACCATTTAAAGTGTTTGATACCTACTTTACATTTCTTGAAAAGGTTAGTTTGTTTCTCTCGAAGAAACAAAGGCAGGCCCTCTAAAGCAGAAGTCCTTCTGTGATTAACAATTTCTGTTGTCTGCAAAAACATAAAAAAGATACAACCAAAAAGTCACAGAATGA
Organism: Danio rerio; assembly: GCF_052040795.2. Taxonomy (NCBI): domain Eukaryota; kingdom Metazoa; phylum Chordata; class Actinopteri; order Cypriniformes; family Danionidae; genus Danio; species Danio rerio. The sequence continues at coordinate 39,388,438 of NC_141043.1, read as the reverse complement.
AAACTGAAATATCATCAACTACATAGATCAAAAACATGTAAATAATGAAAATTATTAACTTGCCCTTTCATCAAGTCTTTCCAGGAGCTCTTCCATTTCATGTCCAAACGCTCCTTTTCTGGCTCTGTATAATTTCAGAAGCTTTGGTGTGTACTTGTCAGTGGCTGCCATGGAGACTCCTAGAAGGTCTTTGTTGGTGATGCGGAAAAATTCCTCACAGATCTTTTTAAAACAAACCAACCAGATTTACAGCAATCAATTTTTAATGTAAACAGAGCATGTTGCATTCTGTAAACTTAAAGCCTAATAAGAAAGAAAAAAATTATCTTTACCTGTTCTTGAAAAAAGAGTGCAGGCTTATTCACTTATGGCTGCCATGTCTCTTCTGCATTAACTTCTTTACGTTTCAGATGATTATGTAGATGAAGAAAAAATCTTTTTTCAGTACAAATCTTATGAAATTCACATAGTCCACAATTAAAAGTTGAAAGATCTCAACTGACTCTATCAGTGTTGTGGTGTGATTTAGATAAGTGGGATCGTAAAGCACCTGCAGTTTTTAAAGCACAAACACACTCCGTGTAAAGACAGGGCCAGTTGGACATTCTATGATGATGTAGCTGATAGTGCTTCAGAAGGACATCTTCACTTGAAGTGCTGAATTTGCAGTTTTTACACTGCATGAAGTCTTGAGAAAATTATCTTGAAAACAGAAATAAGTTTTAAACATTTTTCAAGTTTATGCCCCCATATTTTAACATGAAACACGTTTGGGAGCAGACAATGATATTAATATCAATATATGATATTGATGTATACAGAGGAGTCCACAAATAATGTAATATAGTTAGTAATAATATATTATTTGAAATTAAGACTATTTTAAACCTAATATGAACTATTTATATTAATTTGACAGGATTAAATAACGTTTTAGGTAATATTTTATAAAAAAAAATATATATAAACTACATTTACATATTACTTTATCTAATATAATCTGAATATCCGTGCTTTATATATGCGTCACAAATTTATAAGTACAACTTACGGTCTCACTCGCTCTTAGTGATGGGAAGTTCAGATCATATTACTGATTTGGACCTTTGAGTCTCGTTCGTTGAGATGAATAAATCTTTTTTACAAGTCATTTCCATCAATTTGCCAAAATATTATTAAAATGATACAAGTTATTCCAAACGCATCCACAACTAGCCCAGTCATAACTTGAATGCTATAAGAAAAAGAAAATAATCGTTTGTTTACCTAGTCTTTTGTCTATGATTATGTGAGCTCAGCTCTTCTGTCAGGTCTTCAAATTTGAGGGGTTCGCCTACGTCACACAGACAGACCCATATAAGCTTAACCAAAGCACAGTCTGAACCGAAAGGAGCCATTAGTTCACCTTTCGAGTCATCTGGTTTTTGACTCGTTCGTTCATCACGTGACAGCATGTAAAGAGAGATGACTCAACGCAGAGGTCTCGAAAGATGATTTAAATTTTTTTCCGGCTCTGATTGCATTTCATTGCCTATTGTCTTTAAAGTGATGAACGAATGACTTAAACCCGTTAGAGGACTCGATAAATGAACTAATCTTTTCCTCCACCTGCACAAATGTGCGCATGCGCGAGTGAACAAATCACTCCCAGAGAGGACTCGTCGTTCTCGAGTCATACAAAAGATTCGTTCAAAATAAACGAATCGTTCAAGAACGACCCATCACTAGGCGGTGCACACACAGAGAGAAGCACGTAAAATGAGAAAAATGTGAAAACTCGCTAGAGAAATGAAAACGTTTCACCTAAAAACAAACAAAACCTCCGAATTCCCTAACGTAAATGTGTTAATACTATGGCCCCAAGTTAGCCATCTTTTATCAGTGATTAACAGTTAAGCATAAAGATGTCATTTTAGTGTTAACATGAAACATTTTAAACTTAAACGGCACAGAAAAGCAGTTTCCGTTTTTTTCCCAAGTAACTGTTAACGTTAATGTCTTAAGGAGCGGCACAAGCTTAACTGGCGTTAGGCAAACGACTGTGCCGACCTCACGGTCCTCCGCCCTCTCGAAGGTGCGGGCGTGGGCGGGATGGATGTCGCGCGGGGTCTACATGCCTCCCTGAGCGATTGACTCTGCCTAATTCCGCCACTCATGTCATGAATACACAGAAACATTTAAGAGTTTGGACTTAGCTGAAACTATAGGCCACATTAATTACCCACTGCATTTGAAACTTAAGCATATGCAATAATTCTCGTCGCTAAAAACAAACCGTCAGGTTGGGAATATAGTAAAATTCATTGCATGCATAGAATTAGTGTTAATAAGTGTTGTTACTCACCTACAGGAACAAGTTAATGTTTAGTTCTTCGAAGAGTCGAAAACATATGAGAAGTCCGATATGGCACCAAGACAAAATGGAGATGAGGAGCGAAACGAATGGTCAATATGGGGGAGGGTTGGCGCCGTTTTCAAACGTCGCGTCACGCATGCGCAATTTATTTAAATATCAACATACCTGTTCAACACAAAAATGTATGTCCAGAAAACTGTGGTAAACATGTAGACATAACATTTTAGCGAATATTATTGACATAACATATATTTTTATGTAGATCAGTAGTTATTCACAATTCTTAGTATATATGACAGAAAAAGTACAGTGTGCTGAACAAATTGAGATTTTATTTTTTACAGTGCAGCTTTCCGTTTAGTTGCACTAAAGGGGCCACCGGGAGGCCAACTCCTACTTTGCATATGGAGCACTGCTGCATGGTGATGAATGTTGAGTTCAGCAGTGCAGCACAGACACTGCTCCATCCTCTCGCGGCCACTCGTATAAAGATATGTTCGCGCGCTTATCTGCAAATTACACTATCAGATTATTTATTTAGCTCTGTGGTTTAGCCTCAACGATTCATTACAGGATCGTTTTTTCCTTAATCAGAATGAATGGAATAAAGGCCTATTTTCCATCCTCTTGATTACATGTGCCGCATTGTAATCTATAAACGGAAACAAGGTTGAGAATATAGTTAAACCTATGATTAATCGCGCAATGCTGCCAAGAGTATTGAAATTAGTTAAGCCAGTGGTTTCTAACCCTCTAGGAATGGAGTTGAGAAGCACTTAAGGCTACTAAGTTAGGCTACTAATTATATCATGTCTAGATTGATTTACGCAAGAATGACTGAATGAAATTGCTCAATTAGTTCAAATTTCAGCCGAAGTTAATATTTTTGAAAAGGTAGATTTTGCTGTTCCATGCTTAGCTTATAAAATGACACACGGCGACGTCCTAATTAAACATAATTAATCAAAATGAGTTATTGCCTGCCTTGCCAGGGGCGGTGCCCACAAGCCTTGGCGTCTTCACCGGTAATGTTACTTTACAGTCCAAATTTGCTAGGATGCAATAATAGACTGTTTTTAGCGGGGGGAAATGCAGATCTTGTTTCTCTAGATGTATTTCAGCTCCCGTATTGGAGAGAAGTGTGTTGGAAGAGAAGCGCACAGCCTGTCATTTGGCCCAGCGGGTTGAGCACTTGTGAAGCTGAGAGAGAGAGAGAGAGAGAGAGAGAGAGCCTTGTCTAAATGATTAATGTTCCGAGGTTGGTAGGCGGAGGCGGAGGAAGGCATATATGTAAGGTTATGTTTTAAGAATGCAAAGTACAGTATTGCCTAATTCAAAAAGTATCAAGTAAGATTCACAGAAGCACCTTTAAGCTAAATTTAGACTCACCATTACCTGTTTTAACTAAACAAAACAACATTATTGTCAGTTACATGAATTACAATGATTATTTATTGACTATCCAGAGGGAATAAATCAGTTTAAAAAACAACCACTTATTATTTTCAAAATGCATGTTTTTTTGTCAAATATGGACAGGTTATAATTGAAATGGTATAAATTACAAATATGCACATATTTTACATTGCAGCTGCCATGTTGACACTTTTGTGTACATGAATGGGTAAAGTAATTACACTATAAATGCATTGATATAGCATTGTGAAAATCCTGCTTTGCTCTTTCATTCATTTTGTCAGTAGATATGCTGTAAATTCAGACTTAAACGCACCTACTTTCAGTGTAAAGCAGAAAAAAAGTCATTCAAATTCATTGTTAATAGTAGAGCAGGTCAATAGGCTTTAACATGGAACAATTGTGACCATCATAATGAACAACGCTGCAAGTTGTACATTTTAGCTCATGCCTTGGGAAAAGTAGCATATCATTTTGAGAGTAATAAAAAATATGTTGTGCACTTAAAAAGTTGAGAGGATGTTAATGACCATTCAAAGTCTTGAATGCCCTTTTAAAATTGTATTTTCTGTGCCCAAGAGATAAACTTGCACAAGTAGGGTTGCAATAAATCTTGGTGCTTTGCAAAGATATTACTACAGCAGTTTATGCACAATAGAGACTAACTCTGAAATGTACTAGCTGATATCATGTAATCTGGTTCAGAGCGAGCTTGCCTATTGAACTCTTCCAAGTTAACTTTGCACATAAATCATCATCCAGAGGCAATTAATCATCAATGTTTTTAAATATAAATCATGTCAGAGAGAGTTACAAATGGAGAAATAGCTGAACAGTGACAGATCATGTACATGTTTTGTAGAAATTTCATTCATTCACACATTCATTCATTCATTCATTCATTCATTTTCAGTCTTTATGGTTGATGCAGATTACTATCATTATATAAGTTCTAAAAGCAAAAGTCACCAGTTTTCAGTTTTTCTGTAATTTCACCAGTTCATTGATGGTGTTTCATAGTTATTCTGGAATTTCAATGGCACTGGAGAATCTGTTGTGCTTCTGCTAATTATTAATGGCTGGTTTTCTGTTCCCAGGTAGGTGTAAGAGGACTTTGCCGTTGACTTTTCCTTGTGGTCCTTCTTATACTTCATGCGACGGTTTTGGAACCAGATTTTAATCTGCCGGTCGGTGAGCTTCAGCAGCTCAGCCATTTCAAGTCTCCGGTTGCGGCACAGGTAAGCGCTGAAGTGAAACTCCTTCTCTAACTCCAGCAGCTGAGAGGAGGTGAACGCCACACGAGCCCGTTTACTGCTGCTATTCCGTACAACTGCTTCACCATTGCTGTATTTAGAATCACCTAGAAAATATGCAGATATACAGAAGTGTTTAGGCATACCAGATCTGTCAAACAGAGACTGCTGCACAGTTTTAGACAGTGAACAGAACTCTCATCCCAGTTTATTTATTTACTGTGTTGCATAACATAATACCAGAGCAAATCTCTGTGATGCTTAAACTGTGCTGATGAAAATGAAGCATGACATCCTTGAATATGCTCAGCTGCATATTTAAACCCCCAGTGATAAATCAGTGTACTGAGAATCCAACACACTGTCTGTGGGCAGACCACTGTTGGTAGACTAATCACTAAGTTAATTATCCATTTCACGTGATTTCTACTGTGGTTAGATTCCTAATGATTTGTGTGTGGATTTTTTTTATCTATTGTCCTTCTTAGCAATATCCTAAAAATGAACACTACACTTACACTCAAATTTTAGGAATTTCTTTCTTCTATTAGCCACAAAACAAGATATTAATCCATTGACATCCATAGTAGAAAAAAAAATAACATACTATACCGTTTGGGTGAACAAACCCCTTTTGTCTAAAAAATAGGTTCCAGTCATTGCTTGTTCCACAAAGAGCTTTTAACACTAATATAACCTTTCCATTTCACAAAAGATTACTTATAGTGAAAATAGATTTGTCTAGTTATTAAATGCTTTTCACACTTTAAAAACAAAGGTTTCTTAAGTATTGAATAATTTAAAGAGTTTTTGGGAAACTAAAAATGCCCTTCACCACATTATCTTCACAGTATCATCATAATACTCTCTTAAAAATAAAGGTTCTTTCTTTACAATATATTGTTTGGGCATCGATATTGCAATATGTGTATCTGCAATAGTCAAACCGCAGGATTAGATTATTCATGAAAGATTAAAATATTATCATTTTCACCATGTTGTTTTACACTTGGGGTTCAGTTTCTGTACTTTAATACTGTTAGACTACCCAGAAAACCATATAGCACTGTTTATGTATTTACTTTTAATTTTAATTTATGCAAAAAAAGACTCCCAGTTGATCCAAGTTAAAGAAGTCTTTCCAAGCAGAGCTGTTCAATCCTCTGGTGAATTTTTATTCACTTATCGCAATATATATTGTGGCCAAACTAAATATCGTAATGTCAGGTTTTTCCAATATCATGCAGCCCTTGTTATTTAAATATAAACCTTTTGAAACCTTAAAGAGCCTCATTCTTCAGTATGTTGTAGAGAAGCTATTCTATTGTGAATGTAGGAATCTGACTTTGGGCTTAAACAAGTGAAACAGTTTTGTCTGTGTGACCCAGAAAAAGCATAGCCTCAGACAATATACAATTTTCACTGAAGATGTGTTTTTTTATTATTCTGCTGCTTAGTAAAAGTTTAAATTTAATCAAATTCACAGAACAACTGGCTGTGTCTAGAAATTATTACTTTGCCTAGAAGTTCCCTTCTTTCCCTCCTTTTTATGCAGCATATACAGTAGCTACATTTTTATCTTGAGAACATATTTTTACTTGGTGAATCATTATTATAAGAACTGTTAGACACCACAATCCATATACTAAAATATGTATGACAAAATGTTTTTTTTTCAGAGCTCTAAGTATGTATACATGCCACCATCTTTTGTTTTACAAATGCATTCACATTAGACCTCTTAGTTTTTGTGATTTTAATTTCCTGATAATAAGAATATTTTAATCGCCATAACTGATCACAACGAAACTTCAATTTTAACTGCATTTAGTGTTATAATTCTTCAATGTATTTACTGTAAAACACATATTTTAGTGGTCAGGATTGAAATGTTTCCTGTAAGTGCATGTTTAATTTTGTGTTTTAGAATTTTTTTTTTTTTAATTGATCAATAACAACAAGTTCTCAATGGTGTTAGTCATTGACATCAATGTTTAAGCACAAATCAAGTTGACATCGAGCCAAATCCGACACTGCTGTTATTCATTATCGACTAAAATATGACTGACTGACTGATTAAATTTAGTGGGTATTTCTAAGCAATACAGTCATGAAATCAATATGCATAATTTACTTCAAAGTCGTGTTCTCTCACCTGATTCCATGGCGTTAATGGAGCTGAAGTGCGTGGGTGCATGTGTCTCTCTCATCCAAGGGTACTTCATGGTTGATAAGCAGGAAGTTGACAGCTCACATGCCTTTTCTCTTTCCAATGCATTCGCAGGGTCCAAAGAGTGGTTGCCATCATCAGAGAATGAATAGGGATGTTGGACATTCGAGAGGTTTTGAAAGTTCCACACGTTGCCTTTATCATTTTCTGATGAACTTTCTTCAGCATGTCGTTTCCACGTAGAACTGTTCTCCTGCAGAGCACAGGGGGAGAAATGTTGCCCCATATAACAAACATAAGATTTATTGCAACATATTTTGTTTAAGTATTCACTGTTAAAATTATATTCGTGAAACGAGTTATTGTTCATTTCTAATCGTCCTAATCACCCGAAATATATAATTGTTCATTCGAGGTGTAGGAAAGCCAAAAAATACACTTACTCGCGTCTTTAATTGTTTGCCAACAAGAGTAAACAATGTAGTCACGTGGTGGCCTCCTCCAATAGCCTTGCGCACTCGGTGTTTGAGTTGTAAACTGCATGTAAGCAGCCAAACGGTGATTCCGTTTTCATCCGCATTCTTCGACTGTTTTGCCATTTCGAGTGATTTTCCTGTGGACAGACGAAAAACCATGAGCAGGGCGCATACATTACCCTGTCATCGTGCTGACACGAGTTCAGAGAGCGTGAGGTGGGAGGGAGAGAGAGAGAGACCCATTTTGGACAGAGAAAAGACATGTCTGGGATCGCGTCGTCTTAGTTTTTGCTTCAATGGATTGAAGAATACTGACTTAATTTCCGTGATAATGTTTTATAAAACAATGTTTAAATCTTTGACTGACTTTTCAGTCCTCTTGTGGTAGGTATTTAAAAATGATCGACTTGTTTAGCTTTATGGTTAAATAACTATTCATTTCACACTTTGCTGATCTAACAACAGTTCCTTACGCTTGCCAATGTTCTTCAGTTGCGTATTTTAACCGGTTTTAATCTTACGTAAATAGTGATGTACATTTTAGCGATGTTTTATTGCGAATAAAATACTTTAGTAATAATAGCATATTGGCTACATTGTCTATCTCTATCATCGTGCTTTGTAAAAATGTGTTTCTTTAATGTTAAGGAAATTGCAACACAAGTAAAAGGATCTAATATTATTAATGACGTATTTATATTTCCGACGCGATTTGAGATTTCTGTTCATTTTTACCTGGTAAAAAAAGACATCTAGATGATGTGTGA
>NC_141043.1:38110000-38167500 GCF_052040795.2 Danio rerio | reverse complement strand
ATTTATGCGGAATAATTTTAGGAGTATCATAACTAAAAACTTAAAAAATAAATATATAAAATAAAATATAAAAATATGACAAAATAAATATATGAAGTAAAAATAATACATTTTTAACTTTTACAAATGTAAATCCAATTAGATCCACTTATTTAGTAAACAAAGCAAAGCTCTCATATAATATCTCTCCTAAAAGACAGAAAATATCACTTTACAAACTGTATTGTAAATAAATCACATGAACATTTTAATATTACTATTCTTATGTTACAATAATATTATTAAAAGGAATTTAAAACTTTTGCACACATTTTAACAAGTAAATAAATAGACTCAATGATCGGCTAAAAATCTCCAAAAATCTGCATGCGTAAATTCTGTGTGGACCTACATATCGGTAATGTATGGGATACTGTTTCTGGGTCCAAACCGCCACTCATTTGAATTAAGAAAATATTTGTTTATGGTCACCGGTTGCAAAAAGACACTGGTTGCAATAGTTAACATGTCGTGCTGTGCGGTTGGATGCCAAATTTGAAAAATAGAAAACTTAAGTTTTACCGTACACCCCACTGCTTTTAATGCCAACAGCAGACTACTTTGGCTAAAAGGGAGCTGAATGAAGTGAGGATGTAATTAAAAATGCTCGACTCTGCAGTTCTCATTTCATATCAAGTAAGTTCACGCTATGCTAAATAATACACATTACTAGTTACATATGGTTAATTAAACTGCGGACACTGAATGCTGAGAAAGTGTTCACATACCCTGCCGTACTGGTGCAGTTCACTGTCAGAATGAAGTTTTGCTTGATGATTACCCAGGTCGTATAGTCCTGCCTTATTTCCTTGTCTTTGGCTAGGCAGAACCTCGGTTTTTAGCACTACAAAGTTTTGAAATCTGGTAATCATGCAACATTATTTCTTGCACGTGACCACACAGAACAAAGTTGTAGGCATCCAAAACTTGTACGTCTTTACCTTCTCTCTTGTAAAATCACTTGGAGTTTCAATGAGATTTGGGCTGGATGCTTGGCCATTTTGTCATATCCAATATCCATTGAAAGGGTGCTATCGCAAATGAACCTGTCAGATGAACGCTGCTCACTTTGACATTAATTTTGCCAAATCACAGTGCTCATCACTGGGTTATAATATGCTGAAAGCATTATGCAAATAATAATAATAATAATAATAATAATAATATATATATATATATATATATATATATATATATATATATATATATATATATATATATAATCAGTATAACTATACAACAACAAACTCTGTACCACATCGTAGGTCATTCCCTCGCTGTAAATGCTAGCTCTCCTGTTTTTTTCTTCAACCCCGCTGCGTGCACATTCTGAATGTTTACAAACATGGTAATTCCATGCTTATTGTCGCATGCTTATTGCCAAATTATATCTTTAACAACAAGATATCGTTGCCTTCAGTGATTTCCTGATGATCAATACTGAATAATAACACAACTGGAATAACAACAGCAGTCGCAATCGTCGATCTCATTTGAAGCAAGAGTTCGCAATGACATACAGTATGATGATGTGTGCAGGTGCTTTAGTGCTGTCCTATTTCTTAGGACTAATTTTTGAAGCCCTTCCCCTTTACATTCTGTTTCAAGGGCTAAGAGGAATGGGTACAAATATAAAATTAGGATTGGGCCTAAAGTAGCAGTTTGTCTTGTACCATCACAATACTAGAAAGTTAATAATATTTTGCTACTTTGTAAAGTGGTTGCTAGGGCATTGCAAGTGTTGCTATGCTACGGCTTACTAATTCAAGTCAAACCAGCACCTCCTCAAGTCTCTGTGCATCTGTGATTGACATAAACGTCTATAGCAGGAACAATACCAGACAAGCTATTACACCAAAGTTTAATACTTTAGCAAGCATCTCTAATGATTCATTACAGAAATAATTGATCTTCTCCGAAATGAAACATTATTATAAAAGATGAAGACGTAATTAAATCAAAGTGTTAATTGTTCATGCTTTCACGCTGGGCACCAATTTAACTTCCGCTTTTATTCCGGCAAATCCGTCACCGCGTCTAACATTTGACTTTGATGTCTGTTTTTCCTTCAATTTCCCAAAGTTTCAGGACAACATTAATTGATTTTGAAGGCAGGCGCAAGAATCTAATTTGAGCGCTGGCAGAGACACACAGAAATATAAAGATTAGTAATTACGCACACACATATGACACATTCAAACTGATGAGGGCATTATGAAAGATGCAAACAGTAGTTGCTGTTGTTGGTATACAGTATGAGTCTCACATTTGGATGTGGTTCTCCCTCGCACCCTTGGTCCATCTCGTTACCCATGATGCAAACGAAGAAAAACATAAAAAAAAAAGGTTTCATTTCGCTTGAGCGAGATAATTGAGCCCAAATTAGATGTGTCAAACGAAGAGATATGCAAACGCTTCTTCACAGTGGTGGTCTCTAAAAGCCCTGGCACTGGATGAAAATCACAAACATTCCCCCAGAACAAATGTGACATCCTTAACAGTTACCCTGTGATGTTTTAACTAGGGAGCCATGGAGATTTCCAGCAGATGAGAAGTCTTGTGTGCTTGAAACAGATGGTGGCTGAGGTTTTTCACTCATTAGAGCCTTTCTCATAAACTGAAGCAAAACGCTGTGGTTTGACACAAGACTACTTCAGCTTTTCAGATGCTAAATCTTCCCCTCAGACACCTGTTACATCCGCCGCTGTTTACACCTGTAAAGACCAGTGTTCATTTCATCAACAAGAAATGAGGGGCGAAAAATGTTTGCTGCCTTTTGCTTGACACAAACAGAAACTTGAGTGATCATCTGCGCTAACGTGACTGATAAAATATGAATGCGCAAGCTCTGATGCGATCATGTAATTAAAGTAATTTCGCCAAAAAGTGACAGTTCTGAGACAATAAGTATAGTTAAAATATGATCATTAAGTCTGTAAAATAAACTATTAAAAGTGCTGATGATTGTAAATGTAGGTGTTGTATTGTCATCTTTCAGGTTGTATCTCAGCTTTAATGTGCTTTTTAAATAAACAAATAAACAAAGCAGCTGCTTGCCATTACGACAGCAATAAGATCCAATGGACGGCTGATTGCTTTTACTCCAAAATGGCGGAATCGCGTGACTGTTGCTGGGCGCTGCTGTTGCAATTGAACGTTCTAGTAAATGTCGCCAAAGACTATAGAATACACAAGACATGTCACTTGTATAGTTTTGAATAGGGAAAAGTGTAACAGTCAATATGTCGAATGAAGCCCTAGAGCAAGAACCTATCAGTGATTACTATAGACATTTCTCTGGGGGAGGGGCTGTGACCAGATGTGAATTTCTGCAGATTTTGTGTGACTCTAAGCGTATATTGATTTGAAACTGTAATGTGTTCTGTATACACAAAGACCTGTATCAAAGAGCTTACAATGACCAAGGAGCGACACTCAATAGAATGTTCCATTGCAACAGCCCCGGATTCCGCCATTTTGGAGTGAAAGCGATAGGCTGTCCATTGGATATTATTGCTGTCGCGATGGCAAGCAGCAGCTTTGTTTTTTATTTATTTATTTAAAAAGCACATTAAAGTTGACATAGAACCTAAAAGACGACAATACAGCACTTACTATGACAATCATCAGCACTTTTAATAGTTTATTTTACAGACTTATAATATGCTCTTGTTCTATTGGAGTTTTCATTCCAAAATGGCCGCCGCGCCATCTAGTGGCTGTTTCCTAAATCGCATTAGAGTGTCACCTCTTGGTGATTCTATGCTCTTTGCTTAGAAAGACATAATCTGAGAATTTAACTGAAAGCAAATAACAGGAAGTAAAATTTTAGGTTTTTAGAGGCAAACAATTTTTTTTTTCTTAATGACATGCAGAGATGAATTGTTCATCACAAAACTAGCAATGTGAGCTAACAAAATCATGTGGATAGTTTTGATTTCATGTGTACTTTAAGCGTATATTGATGTGAAACTGTGTTCTGTATACATAAAGACCTGTATCAAAGAGCTCAGAATGATCAAGAAGCGACACTCAATAGAATGTTCCATTGCAACATCAGCGCCCAGCAACAGCCCCGGATTCCGCCATTTTGGAGTGAAAGCGATAGGCTGTCCATTGGATATTATTGCTGTCGCGATGGCAAGCTGCTGCTTTATTTTTTATTTATTTATTTATTTAAAAAGCGCATTAAAGCTGAAATACAAACTGAAAGACGACAATACAGCACTTACTATCACAATCACCAGCACATTTAATAGTCTATTTTACAGACTTATAATATGCTGTTGTTCTATTGGAGTTTTCATTCCAAAATGGCCGCCGCTCCATCTAGTGACTGTTTCCCAAATTGCACTAGAGTGTCTCCTCTTGGTGATTCTATGCTCTTTGCCTGTATGCAACTGCTTTAGCATCATTACACAAAAAAGTAATCAGTCTGTAATATAATTAAACAATTCCCTAAAAGTGAACTGCGATTTTACCCTATTTTACGGTCTCTTTTAGTAAGTAGAACTGATTGTTTGAGTGCATTAACTTACTAAACCACAGACTTAAAGTTTTACCAGAGTTTAGCAGCTTAAACTCTATGATTGTAAACAAAGAAGTGTAATTGGGTTAAGGGGTTGAAACTACTGGGTTACAGGTACTTGTGTCATTTTTGAGATTCAGCATGAAAAACCCTCAACTCCCAACATCAGCCGCATGACGTCAATTGCAGTAATGACACAATTTAACATGCTTCAGTTGTAAATGTCACATTAATCACACACATTAACACCGATAGCCTTAATTCCTGTCTCTGATTATGAACAGTTTCAACTGACAGTTGTTTGTTGACTGTAAAACTGCCCTTAAAATCAAGCAAGAAGTCATTTAGGAGCTTTTATGAATGCATTTACAGACCCCAAAGTTTTCTCAGAAGTCTAGATCTGGCAATGTCTGCTTAGGAAATGGTAAACATGTTTTAATTCGCCTAACAAGACAAGATTTCCTGGCGTGCTTTGAAATAGGAACTCCTACTCATCAATTACACTGTTTAGCATTAAATGAATTGTAGAAGGAGCTTGCAAAGAGTTCGCAGCTGCTGTCTTATCCTCCTCTAATGCATCAATATGTCGGTTTAAGCCCTCTATGTACTTTAAACGACATGTTGCGCAATAGAAAAAACCCTGCCGTAAACACTAAACACCTTTCCCGCTCTTGGGCTTGACAAGATTAAAGTTTCAAAAGATTTTTCCACAAGCCCGAAGGCACTTCGCTGACCAACGCGAATCGCTCGAGCGTAAATTTAGCGAGATTACATGTTGATTCGCTCGTCGGCGGATAGGCTTAATGCATCACAGCTTTTAATTGGTCCCTTTGTGGAAGCGGCGCGTCTGATTATGATGTCGCGATCAAGAGGGAACGTTGTGGGAAAACTTCCTGTTAAGTAATTGATAACCGACGGCTCCCGCAGCACAAATCTGAGCGTAGCTGAAGCAGCGAAATCCTAAGCAGAAATGCTGATTCATGGCACGCTACACCAAAATGCAATCTTATCTCCTGCTAAAATGTGTGTCTGTGCTCTGGGGCTGTGTTTTTTTTTTTCTGGAGCATCAGATTTTTTTTTGTGTAAAGGTTTTCATCCACATAGAGGAGGAGGAGGAGGAGGGGTGTAGAAAGTGCTGATGTTTGAACACCAGGGGGCAGTGTTAACTTCAGACACACCGAACTGAGCTGTATCTTCTCAAGCAATGCTAAGAACATGGTGATCTTCATTTAGCTGCTTATAAAAACAGCCCTGGAGTCATTGCATGCGATTATAATCACGACTGCTGGCCATTTCACCTGTCTCTCCTGCTACGGCACAGTGATACCAGTCACAGCACTTCATATTCAACACAATAGCGGAGCTTCTTCAGTCAGCTCAGTCGACACTTGGATAAATATTGCATGAGGAAAGGTAATAGCTGACACAGGCATTGAAATTTAATAGGTTACTTATTATGGACAAGAACTTTGACTGATGTCTCTGTTACGGTGCTTCAGCTAAACATATCCTCATTCAGGATGTTCATGATTTTATAATATCACCTGTATAAAAGGCAAAAACCTGCCATAATTGGCTCTAAAAGCTTATAAATATTCATTTTGCTCATTTTACAGCACACGCAGAGTGGTTTTTACCAGGGGTAAGTGTGTTTATATGGGCCTATATCCCCCTCTTATATATGTAAAATTACTGAAATATTGCTATGATACATGGTAAAGTGGCTCACTGCAGCAAGGCAGCAACTGTAAAATAAAACAAGTGTTAAAAATATGTACACACACAGTTAAAGTCAGAATTATTAGCCCCCCTGTTTCTTTTCTTCCAATGTCTTAAACGGAGAAAATATTTTTTTTCAACACATTTCTAAACATACTAGTTTTAATTAATAACTCATCTCTAATAACTGATTTATTTTATCTTTGCCATGATGACAGTATATATATATATATATATATATATATATATATATACATATATATATATATATATATATATACATACATATATATATATATATATATATATATATATATATATATATATATATATATATATATATACACAAAACTGTTAAAATAATAAAAAACCCAAATAATAATAATAATAATAACAACACATAAAATACATAATAATATTAATATTATTA
This sequence comes from Danio rerio, assembly GCF_052040795.2. NCBI lineage: Eukaryota > Metazoa > Chordata > Actinopteri > Cypriniformes > Danionidae > Danio > Danio rerio. Next base: position 38,160,784 of record NC_141043.1, on the reverse strand, counting down.
ATAATAGCGATAATAATAATAATAATCACAATAATAATAATAATAATAATAATAATAATAATAATAATAATAATAATAGTAATAATAATAATAGTAATAACGACACCTTAATAAAATAAATAATAATAGTAATAATATAACAACACTTTAATAAATTAATAATAATAACAACAGCAACAATACATGAATAAAACACCTTAATAAAATAAAGTTAAATAAATAATAATAATACTGGGCGATGCGGTGGTGCAGTAGGTAGTGTTGTCGCCTCACAGCAAGAAGGTTGCTGGTTCGAGCCATGACTGGGTTCTCCCCATGTTGGCGTGGGTTTCCTCCAGGTTCTCCGGTTTACCCCACAAGCCCAAAGACATGTGGTACAGCTGAATTGGGTAAGCTAAATTGTCCGTAGTGTATGTGTGTGAATGAGAGTGTATGAGTGTTTCCCAGTGATGGGTTGTGGCTGGAAGGGGATCCACTGCAAAAAAAACAAACAAAAAAAAACATGTGCTGGATAAGTTGGTGGTTGGTGGTTCATTCCAAAGTGGCGAACAGATTAATAAAGGGACTAAGTTGAAAAGAAAATGAATAAATGAATGAATATTATTAATAATAAGAACACATTAATAAATTAATAATAATAATAATAACAATAATATTACTAATAATAACAACAACAATAATAATAATAATAATAATAATAATAACAATAAAATAATAATAACAATAATAATATTACTAACAATAATAACAATAATAATAATAATAATAATAATAATAACAATAAAATAATAACAAACAATAAAATAAATAATAATAATTTTAATAATAATAATAATACACATTTTATGTATTATTATTATTATTATTATATTATTATTATTATTATTATGCCATGTAATTAGTAAATATGTTGATATGGTATAATTATTATTATAATAACAAGTTTGATGGGCTTTATATGAAATAGATTAACACAATATATAACATAACAATAATATTAAAAATAAATATAATAATATTTTTGATAGATAATTGACACATTTGTTGATAAATGATAAGCTTTGCTATTATTAAATATAAATTTGATGATCTTCATAATAACAGAAAGAATACCACATTATATAACCTGAAATAACATAATAATTATAATATAAAATAATTATAAACTTGCAATTCAAGCAATGTATTTATTTGAAATATGGTTCCTTTGGAATATAGAGCCTGTCTCCCATTTACTTTCTGCCACATTATTTCCTGATGATGTACTCTGGTGCCTTACAAAGAGAAATATGATTAGCTTTAATACTAAATGTAGGTCTGAATGGCGAAAGTCTGAATGGCTGATATACATTTAGAATCGGTTTTGATATCCATCTGAAAAGCATTCTCAGTGTCTTCAGTAGCTGTAATCACTGCATGTTTCATTAATGCAGCTCATAAAGCAGAAGCTTTTCCTGAATATAAGAAAGGCTAATAGGTAAACGTTCACAAAACACCATCTCTAGCCCAAAATCAGCCCTGAACCCCCATTACAGAGGTGATAGAGATGTGTGTGTGTGCCTGTAAGAGCTCTAACACAAGCAAGTCATTACTGAGAAACACATGTGTAAAGGAGAAAGAGCTGTTAAAGGGGACATATCATGAAAATCAGACTTTTTTTCTGTGTGCAAGTGCTATAATTGGGTCTACAGTGTATCTACCGACTCAGAAAAAAAGGGTGTTTGGGGTAGCTTTTTTCTAAAAGCATGAGCCAAAAAAGAGCTTGTCTGAGCTTCCCTAGACGTATAAAGGGGATCTTATTATATGTTAGGAGGCCTTAGTCTGCACGTTTCCACCCACGACATTACTGCAGCAGTCACCATTTCTATTTACTCGCTAGAATATTCTGTTGTTGCATGAACCAGTAAACATACTGTATAAGCATCTTAAAATACTGCTGAGATTATTGTGGTTGTTGTATTTAGGCCCAATCCCATATCTACCCCTTAGCCCTTCCCCTTACCCCTACTCGTCATTTTGCACGTTGTCCAATGTCTTAAACGAAGAAAATATTTTTTTCAACACATTTCTAAACATAATAGTTTTAATAACTCTTCTCTAATAACTGATTTATTTTATCTTTGCCATGATGACAGTATATATATATATATATATATATATACAAAACTGGCAAAATAATTAAAAACACAAATAATAATAATTATGATGATAATAATAATAATAATAATAATAACAATATATCAAATAAATAATAATATTAATAATTACATATAAAATAAATAATAATATTAACATTATTAATAATAGTAATAATAATAATAATAATAATAATAATAGTAATAATAATAATAATAATAATAATAATAATAATAACACCTTAATAAAATAAATAATAATAGTAATAATATAACAACACTTTATTAATAACAACAACAACAACAACAACAACAACAATACATGAATAAAACACCTTAATAAAATAAAATAAAATAAATAATAATAATACTGGGCGATATGGTGGTGCAGTAGGTAGTGCTGTCGCCACACAGCAAGAAGTTCACGTGAAGTGGTAGGGATGTCCCAATTCTCTTAAGCTTGAAAGGGTAGGGCTAAGAGGAAGACTAGATACCCCTTCAAACTGAGATTTTTCAGGACCACAATCGAGGTAAGTAAATTCCCAGAATACGCCAGCCACAATGGCAGCACACTGAATTCAAGAGCTGCACAAATTAGTATTTTAAGGATATGTTTTAATATATTCATAACCGTTTTCGTGTTTTACTGTCATGCTTAAAAAAAAAAAAAAAAACGCTAAAATTAAAATCGGTAAATTTTGCTTTCTATAATCCCTAATGATAACTTCTGTATAGTAGTCCCACAACATACTGACACTCGATGACACTTGAATACCCTGTCAAAAAACTCTACTGGCTGGCAATGGGTGTTTTACAGTGTCTGAAATAATGTAATGTTGTTTTTGTGTGTTTACATAGATGAATATAGCCACGGTGTAAATACCAACCCAAGCTTATTCTGAAAACTTGGTCCCGCGGATGTTTCTGGAGACAGCAATTCACGTAGCTAGAGGTACGTATGGCTGCATTTAATTTTTTTTAAGCGAACGCTACGGGGTGGTGTGACGCCATTCCTCTTCGCACTTGCCGGCTGGCTGCTTACCTCGATGTGAAGGGCTTTCCTGCCACAATAAGTTTGTCCAGTTAGCTCGTAGTGTACGTCTGCCGAGTTGAGACGCGGAAAGGAGCTGACGGCGACGACCAGGTTTGAGTCCGGGGAAGAGCGGTTCCAGAAATCAGGTAAGACAACAACAGAATCCAAAAAAAAAAAAAATGAACAAGTTCATAACAGGGTGAAAATGTAGTAAAATCCAAAAAAGTGGTCAAAATTAGACGAGGGCTTTTCTTTTTCTGGACGGCTTTTAAATCGTTGCTCCGAGTATAGGAAAGTAAGCGGGCAGGCGGGCGGGTCAATCGGTAAAACTGGTTGGGTTCAGGAAAGGGGGAGGAGGGTGGGTCAGCCGATTGGCTGGTCGCTCAGTCAATCATTCAGTCAGTTGGACAGACAGTCACACAGCGACCTCTCACGGATTCGCGAAAAACAAAAACTGCACAAATACGTACCTCCCGGAATGCATCTAGACGGCCGCGGGACTACGTTTTCAGAATGAGCCTGGGTTGGTAAATACACAGTACAATTACGATCTTACTGCCACATTAGATCGTTATGATAACATGATATTGTTGCCTTCAGTGTTTTTCTGAAGATAAATACCAAGAATTAACAAAACTGGAATGACTACAGCAGTCGCGATTGTCGATCCCATATGAAGTAAGAGATCGCGATGGCATGTGCAGGTGTTGTGGTGCTGTCATATTTCTTAGCTTCCTTCCCTTCCTTTTCACACTCTGTTTCAAGGGTCAAGGGCCAAGGGGAAAGGGGAAGGGGTACAAAAATAGAATTGGGATTTCTCAAGAAATACGTCGGATTTCGCAAAAGTGGTAAACATTTTTGCTAAATGTATTTTTATAGTAATATTGTTTATAATAATTTATCTATCTATCTATCTATCTATCTATCTATCTATCTATCTATCTATCTATCTATCTATCTATCTATCTATCTATCTATCTATCTATCTGTCTATCTGTCTGTCTGTCTGTCTGTCTGTCTGTCTGTCTGTCTGTCTGTCTGTCTGTCTGTCTGTTTCTATTAGTTTATTTAGCAGCAGGAGATATGCTTGATTTATTGAAGTGTATTAGATTTATTTTTGTTTTTAAAAGTGCAAAAGAGAACTTGTAATAATTTATAATAAATAAACATATAAATAAATATATAAACAAGCATATAAATATTCAAAATATATCAATAAATAACAAATATATAAATATATTAATCAAAGAGTTCTGGTCATATGGTCTACTCATAATCATTTTAAATAATTGTGAGTAATAGACTAATATAATAGTGTTTTTTTTTTCATTAGCCATTAGTTTATCCTGAAAACACTCATTGTCAGCGAAATTCAGACTTCTCATGTTTATCGTGAAGATAGTAACATTTCAAAACTTCCTGGTTCAGTCTAGAATTTGTAATATTTTACTTTTGATCATTAAACATGTAAGGCTTTAATACACTTCTGTATTTTTTTGACGTGCGTGTTAGCTGTGTGAGATGCACTTTCTGTTGTTTCTAGAGTATCAGAATAACCAGGCTGAATTCACAAGGAAACGTAACTATTTTAGGTTTCGTCACTTTAGTAGCTAATTCATACAAGTTCAGTCGTATGAAAATAAAATACTTTTAAAAGTAGGCATGGCACCAAACCCATCCATCACTGAGGGATGAGCAAATTGTTGTAAAATGAGATCGTACAAATTCATATACGAGTTAGCCACTAAATCAAAAAGTTACAAATTGGCATGAGTTATCACTGGAATAGTATATAGCAGCTCTGCCCTTTAATGGTAAACAGCAGCTCATTAGCATTTAAAGAAATACACACAAAAATAACATGCTTTTAACCACAAATGCACTAAAAATGTGTAAAATGTGTAAGTTTTCTGTATTTTGTGATTTATTTTTTAATAGTTTTTTTTTTTTTTTTTTTGCCATTTACTTGGCATTGTCTGATCTTAATCTTTCTTCCAACACCTTTTAAACATAAAAAGTTTGAAAAAAGTGACTTTTTAAACATTTTTAATAGCTTATATTGTTTGGGTTGGTGTTTTATTTTACAGTACATTTTCTGTTATATTACTTATTTCTCTATATATTATTTCTTATACATTATTTCAATCTACTAAAATGTCAATAAGTCACTTTTTAAAATATAGAGTTGAATTTTTAACATCAAGTCGACAGAGCCATGATCAAGGTCCTATAACACAATTCACAACCATAAATAGACAGAAAACATCAGCGATACAGAAACAATTATTAACCATATATGTTTTTTTACAGTGAAGTAGAGAAAAACTAAACCAACCATAATAAATGATCTATGGAATATTCTAAGCGGAAACTTTACAGACACCTACTGGAAACAGCAGAGATTTATTTTAATATCTTCTTAAAAAGCAGAAGCTCGACCTGATCAGTAACTCCGACAGTCAGATATATAAAAAAAACACCAATATTTCAAAGTTCTCTGACCCCAAAATCCCCATTAAAGAGATGAGAGAATCATTGGTGTGTGTCGTGTCACCTTCAAGAGCTCTTCCACATGCAGGTCATTACTGCGAGACATGCGTGTAAAGCAGAAAGAGCTGTTAATATGAAGCCCAGCCTTCAAAGAGCAGTTCAGTCGGCGGCGCTCCACTCTCCCGTGTTTATTTATTTGCTAAATAATTTTGCGGTGAATCATTGCAAAATGGCTACAGCTGTAATCACTAGATAAGTAGGAAGCAACATGGCAGGTGTTTGGGCAGAGATAAGCGGGAACCATTGTGAGGAGAGACGCCGCTTCCAGGAGGGAATGTTTTGGGGCTCGGATTCCTGTTTGATTTGTTACCTACAGCCCTCCTCGAGGGTATGGAGAAGATAGGGAGAGCGGCCGCTTCATATATTTGCAGCCGAGTGTGTTTATACATCCTCCAGACGCATTCAGAGAGAGGCATTCAACCCGACTGCTACGCTTGTCTTCTTGTGTCAAAGTGATGAACTGTAGGGGGTCGGTAAAACTGTACACCACTGTAAAATATCACCCTTTGTCATTTTCGGCTTGAACTTGTATTTAGATTTGACAGTTAGTTTGAAGCTAGAGCAACTATATAGAGTGGCCCAACAAATACATTATGTTTTTAAGCCAAATAATATAAAATGCATGTATATCATTTTTTAAAATAAAAAGTAATGCAATATTATATAATAAAATCAATACAATTTGTATAAAGTTTTAGACTGGATAAAAAAAAAGAAGATGTATGGGTCGTTCACATTTCATATGAGATGCACTTCTCACAAAACAGATGCTTTATAGACATAAATATTTGTGTATAAATGTTCATTACTAACCTTTCTATGAACATGATTTGCTTATAACTGCAGATCAATGATAATAAATAGCCTACTGTAACGTCTGCATATACATAAAATAAATAAATGCAACATATATGAACACACACAGACTCTTACAGTCTCCAATATGTTACCGGTTACAGAAAAACTACACACAGCATACATTTAGTCCTCATTTGGTTTTAAAAACAACACGCAACATACGGCCCAGTAAGAGCAAACCTCTCATCTGTATCTCTAATCTTCGTCAGCACATGTAACCTCTGTTAGAGAATAATTCTGTCATTCCGAGTTCAGAATAGTCCAATAGGAAGCGATAATAATTAAACATGGCTGTGTTTGCTACCGTTTTAGGTTGATAAAAGAATCATTTACTCCTTTGTTTTTTTCGGCTTCTCCTTTGTTTTTTTTTGCGAGTCACTCTCATGTTTGTCCATTTCTGAAAGGATCTCTTGCGATGTATAGCTAGTTACGTACCTCTGTAAACGAATAGCAATCCGCTGTGTGTCTAGCTCCGCCTTTTGGTACCCTTTTATTGTGCTAGGTACCCTTCCGAAAGGGTACCCAAAAAGTGGTACAGTACTGTTCGCTTTTAGATATGTTTTGACAGTGGAAACATCCATAAAAGCATAGCGAACCATACCGTACTGAATGACTCAGTAAAAACAGGCTCTTAGTGTCCCACCAGTGATTATATACAGCCATATCCTACTGCTAGGAGTGTGATATTGCGTTTGATGACAGTTTGACAACACAATCGTGTATATAAAAAAAGAAAATCAAACACGGAGAATCTAAAAATCCTTTTACATAATTTAAAATGTTATGAATTATTTATTTAAAAGCATAAAACACGCCACTGCAGGAGTCTGAACCAGAGTTTTGCACAGAGTGGAGCTTCTTGAGTTTGTTCAGTAAAGAGTGTTTTAATGGGTGAATTAAAAACTCACCGCAATTGAGTAAACAGAATATCCTGCAAAAAAAAAAAAGAGATGTGTTTGAATCATGCCATGCCAGGAAAGTCTCAAATGCACATTCAGTGGTTCATAAATACATCTTACATCATTCCTAAATGCATAAAGGAAAGTAATCCAAGAACTTCATACATACAGCGGCAAAATTATTTTTATTATAATTATAGTGATCTGCTTGAGGTACACTGAAAAAAAAATCCATTATTTTACGTTTTTTTCCCGGCAGCTATGGGTGCCAGAAAATTTTTTTAAAACAAGAGCCGTTAGATTACAGAAATTTACTGTAAAATAACGGACTTTAAATTACAAACATTTTCCAAAAATGTAAATTTAACGAAATTTCAATAATTTAAAGTCTGTTATTTTACGGTAAATGTCTGTAATTTAATGGTCGTTATTTTAAGGGTTTTTTCTGGCACCCATAGCTGCTGGAAAAAAAATCGTAGAATAACGGATTTGTGTTAGAGTGTAGGTCAATTTATTTTTATGCTTTTGATGAAGTAGCATTCAACTTAAGAGCTCTATAGACCATGCGCTGAGCTGTTTCTCTGCGTTTTGCTGGTAGTGTCTTTAAATAAATAATTATTCATTCATTCATTCATTTTCTTTTCGGCTTGGTCCCTTTATTAATCTGGGGTCGCCACAGCGGAAACAACCCCCAACTTATCCAGCATATGTTTTACGCAGAGGATGCCCTTCCAGCTGCAACCTATCACTGGGAAACCCATACACACTCATTCGCACACATACATACAATATGGACAATTTTGCCTACCCAATTCACCTGTACCGCATGTCTTTGGAGCACCCAGAGGAAACCCACGCAAACGCAGGGAGAACATGCAAACTCCACACAGAAACGCCAACTGACCCAGCCGAGACTCGAATCAGCGACCTTCTTGCTGTAAAGCGACAGCACTACCTACTGCGCCACAGCGTTGCTTAAAATAATCATTTAAGTATTTGTTTATTATTTATGTACAATAACTGAGACATAAAATGAGAGTAAAATAAAATCAACAATGAAAATGTAAATAAAACTAAATGAAAAAGCTTATTTATTGACTGTCTTAATCCTTTCACTTATAACAAACACTGTATATCTCTATATTTAGGCTAAAACACTGCTTTATTTGTTTATTGATTTATTTGTTTGTTTGTTTATGCCTAATTATTTGTATGTATGTTTTTACTTTCATTTTGGTTATCTTTTATTTCTTTAATTTTACTTTCCAAAATAAATCTTAATTTCACTTAACACGTTTACAACAATAAGAAAGCTGGTTAACAAGTTTTTATTTATTTATGAAGGAATTATAGTGCTTTGTTTCGTTATGTTATCTTCATTCACAAGTAGCAGGGTATTTGCAGCTACTTTAAATTTCTGTCCATTTGCATCCCCGCCCCTTTGTGCCCCCTGGCAGCATAGTCGCAATCTGTGGTTTTACCTAAAAACACATTTTTACTCCTTTAGTGTGGCGGCAGTGCCACTTGCGGTGGTAATGCTCATTTAAAGTGTCACCCACTGAACATAATTGTGTAAACATTTTAAATATATTTAAGTAAGATGCACACGTGTGAGGATTCTGGAATTTTTGATTTGGTGGATTTTTGAATTGTGCTGTGCGTTTATGAATTTTATGAAAACAAACGTATTATTTTTGAGACTGATCTGGCTCCAGACTATAGTGTAACATGTAAATACGTTATAAAATGAACATTTTAATGTATGTTTTTTTCCAAGAAATTGTATTTAATCCATATTATAATAATAAATATGAACTCTGAAAAAAACATTAACATTTAAAATAATTGTAAATATGTTTGCAATTTAAATATTTGATATTTGAAATGATAAAAAAGGAATTATTATGTGAAAACATCATTAAATTAACAAAAATGTAAAAGATATATATATATAAATGTAAAAGATATATATATAAAAAAAAATATATATATATGTATATATATATATATATATATATATATATATATATATATATATATATATATATATATATATATATATATATATATATATTTTTTTTTTTTTTTTTTTTTTTTGTCTTTAACTATGCTGTTTATCACACATTATTCCTCACAAACATGGTCAGTTTGTTTGTTGACATCTCCAAAAGTACACTGATGAAAGCCTGCAGTTATTGCGTCTGAAACTTAAGCCTTTTATTAAGCTTTGGCTTTGAACAGGGGAACGCAGGCTGTATTTGCGAGTGCTGGACCGTGTGCCGGAGCAGACAGAGATCTGTAATGTGTGATGTTTCTGCTTTACAGCGAATCACAGAGGGATTCCTGCCGAATAACCCCAAACAGTCAACTTCACTGAGGCTCAGAGCGCTCATGAGGCTCCACACCAGCAGAAAACACTTCAGACTTTACACTCGCTCGCTCACTCGGGGGACAACACACACAACAAACTTTCTTTCAGAATGCTTTTATCTAAATATGTAAAGTCTTGTGCCTTTAGGCATCATGACCATTCAGATACAGTATGAGAGACAAGTGGATTTCAAATGTTGTACAAAAAGTGTGTGTGCCTTCACGTGTATATGCACATCTCTCTCTCTCTCTCTCTCTCTCTCTCTCTCTCTCTCTTTTATATATAATTTAAAATATTCAATTCAAAAAGTTAAAAAATAATAAACATTTCACATATTTAAATTTACATCTCTTTAAATATTTTTTTCTACAGAAAAAACAATTAAATAATAATCCAAACATAAAAATAATACAAATAATTCAGCTCTATATTTTAAAATAAATATAACATATACAGTTGAAGTCAAAATTATCAGCCCCCTTCGAATTTTTTTCTTCTTTTTAAAATATTTTCCAAATAATGTTTAACAGAGCGAGGAAATTTTCACAGTATGTCTGATAATATTTTTTCTTCTGGAGAAAGTATTATTTGTTTTATTTTGGCTAGAATAAAAGCAGTTTTTAATTTTTTAAACACCATTTTAGGGACAAAATTATAAGCCCCTTTAAGCTATATTTTTTCTTGATAACCTACAGAACAAACTATCATTATAATAACTTGCCTAATTACCCTAACCTGCCTAGTTTACCTAATTAACCTAGTTAAGCCTTTAAATATCACTTTAAGCTGTGTAAAAGTGCCTTGAAAAATATCTAGCCAAATATTATTTACTGTCATCAAAGTAGCGGTCTAATAATTCAGGGGGGCTAATAATTCTGACTTCAACTGTACAGTTAATGTTAATCGTCTATTTATGAATATATTTTGGTATCATTTAATCTAATAAAATATGAATACATTTATAGGCTTTTTTGGATAAATATTACATTTATAGAATAAATAATAATAACATTTATAGAATAAATAATAATAATATTTATAGAATAAATAATAATAATTATAGAATAAATAATTTAAAAGAAAGTAGCTTGAGGAATGAGTATATAACATAACCTCTCTATTATGGTTATCAGCAATATAGCAGTTGCAGATCGCTAATGAACTACAAATCAGCCATTACACAAACTACAAATTCCATCATGCACTTCATACTCACCGGTTCCCGTTTCACTGATTACACGCTCACACACAGAGCCTGAGAATCATTACGGACTGATTACACGGACTATATACACAGTGCACACACACACATAAGTGCTGAGTCTTCTTTATCTGTTACTGTGAACATTAAGATGGGTTTCTCTTGCCTTGCTTTGCTGTGTTTTGACCCTCACCTTGTTTGTTTCTTTATTTTGTCGGCTTCCTGCCCATACTGCCCATAGACTGTAAAAGATATGGACGTAGTATCCATGACGTCACCCACAGGTTTCTGATGAATGTAAAAAAAGCTACAAGTAGGCGTGGCCAACAGGCGGAGCATGAGCGGAGCTACAGACACCTGCTAGCACTTTGCTTGGCCGGGCTTTTCTTTGGGAGAAACGCTTAATACTTCATTACCTGCGACTCGTTTATGCTCTGACCACATGTGCTTGGTTATACACTATAGAAAAAATGTGTTTAGTCTTTTAAAAACATTGCTGTAATACATTAAGCCATTAAACATTGTTCTTATGATGTTTTACTACAGGAAGAAAACGCAAATTATTTCCAAATATGACAAATATAGTCTGTGTTAGTAAATGCAAGGCTATTTATAAAAATCAAGGCATAAAACTGCATGACAATGCTTCAGATGACTGTTATAGAGAATACAGCTAATCAATCAGCCAGATTCTATAGTGCACTCAAGTTCTAAAGAGAATCAAAAATGATAAATGATCTTAAATAAAGACATTTATAGACATGGTATATAAGTATATCATTTCACTGAAGTGGGAAATGGAGGCCACGTGAATGGTTTGTGAGCACAATTAAGTGCACACAGCATGCCATATCATCTGATATTTGTAAGAAATAATTCCAAAAAGCAAATGACTGAGTAAAGCCACATAAAACAACACAAAAATATGATGTATATGCTGAGTTCAGCAGCTAATCAGCAGGAATCTGCTGAGGGGAAGTGACGGCGACCAGTGAGACCTAGCTGTCACTCAAGTGGCCACGCCCTTTATTATGCAGACTTAATATAACTTAATATGAAGGAAACATATGAGTTATAAAAAATGTACACTCTGACAGTTTTCATAAAGGATACTATTAGCTATATGAACCAAAATGATTCTTTGTACCAGGCTGTAAAACCCATTTTTTTTGCGCTGTAAAATTGGCAATTTTAACATTGTGCTCAATAGAAATCTGCTCTGGAGCTAGGACTAGCAGAATTTCCATGAATTGCAGTTTCAGTTACTTCCGTGTTTGCTTCACGAGGGAGAGTGGGAGGTTGTCGTTTGGTACTGACCATTTTTCCATGTACTCTGTATTGTCTGTATACATCTGCTTGTTCCTCTGTTGACAGTTGCTTGCCTTTCCATTCTACTACATTTGGATCTGCACCTCTGTTGTCAGCATCCATTTTACATTGTATCCACTAGTATTTTATATATATATATATATATATATATATATATATATATATATATATATATATATATATATATATATATATATATATATATATATATATATATAAATATACATACAGTTGAAGTCAGAATTATTAGCCCCGCTTTGAATTTCTTTCCTTTTTTTAAATATTCCCAAATGATGTTTAACAGAACAAGGACATTTTCACAGTATGTCTGATTATATTTTTTTCTTCTGGAGAAAGTCTTATTTGTATTATTTCGGCTAGAACAAAAACAGTTTTAATTTTTTTAAAAACCATTTTAAGATCAAAATTATTAGCCTCTTTAAGCATTTTTTTCTGATAGTCTACAGAACAAACCACCATTATACCATAACTTGTCTAATTACCCTAACCTGCTTAGTTAACCTAATTAACCTAGTTAAGTTATATATATATATATATATATATATATATATATATATATATGTATGAAAGTAACAATAATGTAAAAGTCATTGTGTAAAACTCTTTGCCAGTAATAATTCATTTATTTTTATTTTTACACAATTATATTTATTTTTATTTATTTAAAATTATATTTATTATCATTTTTATATAAAATAGTTTTCCACATAGCATATATTAGAATTGTTTAAATAAATAAATTAACAGTATTTAAATATATATTATAGTTGTTTATATAATATAAATCTGTACAAAACAATTATACATTTTTCATAATAGCAAAAATTCAGTTCAAAGATTGAGTAATTTAGGCAAAACATGGTTTAGTTATTATTAACACATCATATTGCTTGTAAACACTATCCTGACACACACACACACACTTACTGAGTAATAACACCTGACATGATTAATGTACCCAGAAACTGTAATAGCATTATTTGTAAGACACCTCTTACCCTACACTTGGTAGAATTATTGTTCAAAATAAAAAAGTCTGCCTGGAAAACATTCCAGGAAAAAAAAATAAAAAAGTGTTGTTCCTTTCTGAGTCTATTTCACATATTTCTTGTGGCATTCTCCAGTTCGCGGGTCATTATTATTAGCAGCTTTTGACAAAAAACAAATACTTGAAACAACACCAACAAGCAGGAATTCGACAACAATGAGAGGTTTAGCCTTGGTTGCCATAGAAACGCAGGCAAGGTTTTCAGAGGTATGATGAAAATATGAGCCGAGCTCCAGATTTTTCAAGTGTCTCTATTAAACAAACGTTTCTGTTGCCATCAGCCACCTGAAGAGCCACGATACACCTACATCCTCCTTTAAAAAACAAGTCTTAAATGTCAAAAAAATTGGCAAGTGCATTTTTATTTTATTATTATTATTGTTTTGCACATAGCAATTTAGCAACCTGAGCTTAGCTGCTCTACTGATAATTTAAAGTCCCCCTGAAATCAAAATGTTCCTTTCTTTGGTTGTTTGTATATGTTAATAATAATGAAAAATTGGTAACACTTTAGAATAAAGGTCCATTAGTTAATGTATTTGCTAACATTAAGTTTGAATAATCACGTAAAGCATTTATTAATCATAGTTCAACGTTTACCAATGCATTATCAAAATCTGAAGTTGTGCTTTTTAACATTAGTTACTGCACTAGCACTGTGAGTTAAGATGAACTGACGCTATTTAATTTTAATGACATCCAGATATACCAAAGCATAGTAGAATAATAAAATATCAGTTTGTGGATATGGGCATACTGTGAGCCTCAGACACCAATGTTTCCCTGTTCTCATGTAAATTCCTGGAGTGTAAAACCCCTATGGACAACGGGCCAAACAGAAGACAAAACAAACTGTGACAAGACTCATGAGCCATGCCCTCTGCATTTGAATGTATGCCTACTTTAGGTCATTCATCCGGACCAGACAAGCAGCCATGTCATTAAGAGAACTCGACAAATATGCAGCTCTGAGATTATAAAAAAAAGCTGTGAGATCATTAATATGCATGCCTCAGGCTGCGTTTGATAAGCCAAATGTTTTCTAGTGATACAACAGTGATAATTTTCCTCTCTTAGTTATTTTATTTAACTGTAAATTTCTCTTGCTATGTATGTGGGACTTTTATTTTGAAAACGCGATCCCTAATTTGTTTACTGTGTGTAACATCAGCACCAAACAGGTTTCAAACTGGCCTCAGCATGCAAAATGCAAGATTTACAGATTATACAATAATTCATGTCCATTTAAAGAGGCATAAGGTATGTTTAGTTGCATCTTTTGTTAATTTATCTGGTTAACGTTACTCTGATTGGGTTTATATTTATCCGTGTTCAGCGTACATCATGTTCTGTGAGTGTCTGTAAGAGTCACACACGCTCGTTAACATTCAAGACATGAGCCATATATGGTCAATCATGGACCTTCTAATTTTATAGGTATTTTATGGAGTAAACACTGTTTTTTTACATATATGTTTTAACTTACCAAAGCCATAAACCTACTATGTAGATATGAGAGAACAATTTAACTTAATAAACCAATGCAGTATTTGTCACCTTTAAAAAAAGGGGAAGAACTACTTGATATGTCACCCCCTGTTGTCATGTTTTAGTTGAGATTACGTCACAAAGCTGCGCATTCCAAGGCATTCAGAAGCCACACGATTCTCTTTGTTGTGTTGAACACAAAAGGATTTTTCTATGTGTCTACAAATTATAGTTACTGAAGCTTTCAGGATTCAGAAAGCACTATAAAAATATAATAAACAGACTTTTTGACTTGGGGTTTTGTATACAAGAGGCTTTTGAAGTCATACAAAAGCTTTGCGTGACAAAGAAAGAAAAGTAAGTAATTGGAAAGTTCAAGAGAGAAGTAGACAGTCTGACCGGTGGTCCCGTTCACAAAAATATCCAATTGATTTGTTCACTTAATATGACTGAACTGATCATTGAGTTGTGATTCAGAGTCAAATCAAGTCATATCGGTTTTCTGGAGGTAAAGATTAGCAGTGAATCCTAAGTTCAGTTTCGGGTCATTTCTCAGATAAAGCTATCAACTTCAGGCGTTTCAAAATGTTGCATACAAGCAATATGAACTATTTTTGAGTAATTTGTAGCTTGAAAGCTCCAGGTCACACTTTTTCAAACAGAATGAGAGAGAAGAAGAAAAATAATAAATAAATTATATAATACATAAAAGGAGTGCACACACAAACACACACACACTCCTTTTATCTATCATATCTCTTCAATTTTATTTTATTTCTTGTGAGAGAAAATGTTCGAGAGATGTGGAATACCAGAGTGAGAATGAATTTTTTTTGCACTGCACTGTAAAAAAATATCTGTTAATTAAAGGATTTTGAGATTCACAAGTGTTTTCCATTTATTTACGGCTGTGAATTGCATTATGGGACCTTGATCTCTGCTCTGTCGACTTTTGATGTTGAAAACTCAACTCTAAAGTTTAACAAAAGTATTGAAGTTTTACTAGTTTGAGATAAAATAATGTATAAGAAATAATCCATAGAGAAGTAAGAGTGTAAAAGGACAGAAAATGTGCTCGCAGTTTATTACAAGGTTTTTTGTAACACCAACCCAGCCAGTATATCACTTTAAACTATTAAATTCTATCTAACTAACTAACTAACTAACTAACTAACTAACTAACTAACTAACTATTAAAATCTTAATAAAAGTCACTTTTTTACAGTTTTAAAAGTTAGTGGAAGAAAGATCAAGTTTCCATAGTGCAGTTCAAAAGCATAAATAAACAGGGGAAAAAAATAAAAAACATGAATCACAGAAACTGCTAATAAATGCACATTTTTACAGTGTAGGTTCAACATTGTCGATTTCTAGCTCATACAGTGTTGGGTAAGTTACTTTAAAAAGTAATAATTATAAATTACTGTCTACTATTGAAAAATTGTATAGAAAAGTAAAACTAAAAAAGTAGAGTTTGTAGACAAACTTTATGATGACAGAAGTACAGAGGTCCCGGGTTAAAATCCCGGACGAGCCCCCAAGCTGAGGAACACTTCTCTCCAGCTCTTAAGTGCAACAGTTGGTTTTTGTGATATTGTTCACTTCTAGTTGTGTTGTGTGGTGATATTGTTCACAAGTTTTTGCAGTAGTTAGATTAATCTTTAAAGCCAAATTGACTTTATTGTGCCTTCATTTCTAATTATTATTTTGTGAACTTCCAAGTGTGCCTAAAGGGTGAGTGCCTTATTTTATTTTGAAGATCTTTTCACCTGTTTATGCTTGAGAGAGGAAGCTCAGGGAAGTTTATGTTATTGATTTTCATCTTTGATTTTGCATTAGGTAAGCTAGTCCTCTAAACTTTAATTAGCTGCTTTCTGTTTGTTGTTTTAGGCTATACTCACTTAGTTTTGACCTCTAGTTTCTGTTAAAATTCCTATATTTGTATTACATACATTCTTATGGTTATTTTTTCTAAACTTTGTGATGACTCTTCACTCTGGGGCTGAGGATTGAAGTGTGTTCTCCATGTTTATCTTTTTTTTTTTTTTATTAGTTCTAATTCAATATTATTCACCAAATAATACCATTTGGTCTTCTTTGTTAAACCTTTTAAGCAAAAAAACCCTAGACTTTAATAAGGTCGTAACACTAGTCTGAAAGTTTGAAGTAGTTTTAAAGTTTTGATAATTGATGTAATATATAGTGTATATTTATAAAGCGCATTTATCATTTATGGCTATACTTAAAGCACTTTACAATCGAGGTGATCTCCCCAAACCACCACCAGTGTGCAGCATCCACTTGGAAGTCGTTTTTAAGAAGTTTGAAACAGTTATAACTAGGTTAGCATGTTTCTTGTATGGATTGACATGTTTCTCGCTAGGCTGTTGATAGGGGGTTCAGTTGCTAAGGTGTTCTGAGTAGTTGCCAGACAGTTGCTAACATAAATTAGCATGGATCTAGTATGAATTGGTATGCTGCTGGCATGTTTCAAGCATAAATTAGCATGGTTTTAGTATGAATTAGCATGTTACTAGCATGTGTTTAGAATAAACTAGCATGTTGTTAGCATGGATTTAGTATGAAGTAGCATGTTGCTAGTATGTTCATTGTATGAATTAGCTGTTTCTATGAATTATGTTTCCAGTGTGGATTAGCACGTTTCTAGTATGGATTAATATGTGTTTAGTGTGGACTAGTATGCTTCTAGCATACTACAAAGTATGGACTAGTATATTTCTAGTATATTAATAATTTTGAAAAATAATACTAATAATTTTAGAAAATTTCAGCGTGCGCAATATGTGCTTTGTATAGAATATGTGTGCACAAGCTGCGCACGTCCATTTGAAATAGCCAACTTGCGCGGATAAAAAAAGATGTGACATATAAAGGGCATCTTAAGCAACTATGCTTCTCTTCACATTCTGAAGATACCTTCACTCCCGATCCTGCACAAAAATCAAATTTAGACTGTATAGGGTGAGTTGGGCTGTCGTGTTTTTGGGCACAGGTGTCCTCCTTGGTGACGAGTACTGTCGTAGAATGTTTTTTAATCAAGTGCTTGTACAAGTTGCTGGTCAAGCAACAGTCGAAAGTTCTTTAGAGACTGGACATAGACTGCATTTCACAGCGGTATTTTTGTTTTTACACTCTATAAAATAAAAAGTAATGTCTGTATTTTCACTTGGTTGAAGAAGCAACCACTCTCGTCAGCAACCATTTCAGCTGCCGTTCTCCAGCAATTTAAAAGCAAATGCTCATTATCTGGCGTTGCAGTGGAAAATATTTAAAAGAAGCATTTTTTACGTCTAAAAAATATTTTTGTAATGTAAGTAACACAATTACACTGACTTTAGTAACTGTAATCAAGTTACACAAATAAGAAATGTAATTCGTTACAATACTGCGTTCCTCAATAATGTAATTAGAATACAGTAATGCGAACCCAACTCTGCTCATTTATTTGCTATTTAATATATATATATATATACAGAAGAAATCAGAATTATTAAACCACCTTTAAAATTTGTTTTCTCATTTCCCAAATGATGTTTAACAGAGCAAGGACATTTTCACAGTATGTCTGATAATATTTTACTTGTTTAATTCGGCTAGAATTAAAGCAGTTTTTAATATTTTTTAAACATTTCAGTCAAAATTATTAGTCTCTTTAAGCTATATTTCGATAGTCTACAGAACAAACCATTGTTATACAATAACTTGCCTAATTACCCTAACCTGCCTAGTTAACCTAATTAACCTAGTTAAGCCTTTAAATGTCACTTTAAGTTGTATAGAAGTGTCTTGAAAAATATCTAGTTAAATATTATCTACTGTCATCATTTCAAAGACAAAATAAATCAGTTATTAGAGATGAGTTATTAAAACTATTATGTTATAAAAGTCTTCTCTCCGTTAAACAGAAATTGGGAAAAAAAAATAACCAAAGGGGCTGATAATCCAGCTGGTTTAATAATTCTGACTTCAACTGT
This sequence comes from Danio rerio, assembly GCF_052040795.2. Taxonomy (NCBI): domain Eukaryota; kingdom Metazoa; phylum Chordata; class Actinopteri; order Cypriniformes; family Danionidae; genus Danio; species Danio rerio. The sequence continues at coordinate 38,141,856 of NC_141043.1, read as the reverse complement.
ATTTATATATATTTATACAGTTGAATTATATATATATATATATATATATATATATATATATATATATATATATATATATATATATATATATATATATATATATATATATATATATATATATATATATATATATATTCTGTAAGCTATTACAGGCTTGTACATGAGCGCATACACTTGGGGGAAACAAAAATGCATGGTCCAAGTAACAAAAGCACAAACTTTCCAGCCACTTAATGGCCTCCTTTTTCTGTTTAAGTCGATACGCCGCAGAGTATCATAACACTGTGATATTGTGCACCTAAAGAGGCCAGGAATTAATCTGAGGCAGCACTTCAGCCAAATTGATCAATTTCAAACAAGCACTCGAGTTTGAGCGAGGACTGAAACGTGGCCTACAGTACATCAGTGGGGGGCACATAATGACTCTCTGAAGCAGGTGAGGAGAAATATTTCCACAGGAGACTCACTGCTTCTCGCTAAAGAAACTCTCTGAGTGGCTGCCGCCGCCGCAGTAATGCTCTAAAATCCTCTCTGTTGGCAAAATAAAAAGGAAAGCGGCTGCATATCATTAGATCTGAGGTCCAGCGACTGCCAGACAGATTTTAAAACGCCTGGAGCCTTTTCTGCTTTGCTCTCCGCAAGTTCAGAATTCAATTTCACGGAGGGTGAAGGGTTCACTTGACACACAGACCTCCAGGTGGATGTTTCTATTAATTCTGCTTTTTAATCATCCTGTTTGTTGCGACTTGAAGGGACGGTTGGTCTAAATGGAAACATTCTGGAATTACTAACTAAGCTTGTGTCGTTTGGCCTGTCAAAACTTATTTTCCACACGTTGAAAGATCATCCCTGTCAACATTGGGATGTGAAAATAAGGGATCCAAATAAGGGATTTTGCTAGTGCTCATTGCTATTTTTTAGGTGAACAATCTGTGCAAGTTAATACACTGAATTTTTTCCCCAAAACTTCAATTAAAGTTTGATCCCTCTTATTATGTCAGTTTGTACCGTTATGGCCTGTTTCCACTGACTGGTACAGTACGGTACAGTATGGAATACCTTTATCAGGCTTGCGTTTCCACTGCCAAAAGGGTACCAATGGGACTCTTTTGGTGGGTATGGTGTACGACAAAGTTTCAGTCGACGTCATTCTCGCTTAAGGAAATGTCCAAATAAAGCTGTACATGTCATTCACATCGTATAAGAAGCACTTCTCACTAAACAGATGCTTTATACATACAAATACTTGTGTACAAATGTAAATGTATAAATGTGCAACGCAGTGGTGCAGTAGGTATTGCTGTCGCCTTACAGCAAGAAGGTCAATGGTTCGAGCCTCGGCTGGGTCAGTTGGCATTTCTGTGTGGAGTTTGCATGTTCTCCCTGCGTTCGCGTGGGTTTCCTCCGGGTGCTCCGGTTTTCCCACAGTCCAAAGTCATGCGGTACAGGTGAATTGGGTAGGCTAAATTGTCCGTAGTGAATAAGTGGGAATAAGTGTGTATGGTTGTTTCCCAGCGATGGGGTGTAGCTGGAAGAGCATCTGCTGCGTGAAACATATGCTGGATAAGTTGCCGGTTCATTCCACTGTGGCGACTGCAGATTAAGAAAAGGGACTAAGCCGAAAAGAAAATGAATGTATGAATAAATGAATTATCAGGATTCGATTAAAACTGCAGATCAATGATGCGAAATAGCCTACTGTAACGTCTTTACATAAATGTAAAATAAATAAAGAAATGCAACATACAGTATATGAACACCCTTATAGTCTCGGATTTGTTATCAATTACAGAAAAACTACACACAGCATACATTTAGTCCTTATTTGGGTTCAAAAACAACACGCAACATATAGCCCACATCTGTATCTTTAATCTTCGCCAGCACATGTAAGCTCTGTAAGAAAGTATTTCCGTCATTCAGAGTTCATAATAGTCCAATAGGCGATGATAATAATAAAACAAGACAGTTTGGTCATGCTTTAGGTTGCTGAAACAATCATTTGCTCTTTTGTTTTGTCGTGCTTCTCCTTTGTTTTTCACGCATCATTCTCACGTTTATCTGTTTCTGATCAGGATCAGGTGTCAGAAGCACTTCAATAATCATGCGCATGTTATTATCATCAGCTTAAAAAGTTTGTTATTTCAAATATAGATGCGTGGCGAGCGCAATCTCAAAAGAGAAACAGCTTATGCTTTAGATGAACAACCACAGTAGAGGGCACAGAGCAGATTCTGCTCTTCTTGGCTTTGTGGCTGTTCATCAAGATGACGACGAGGTTTGTTTGAGCTTGGGTCAACCATGGCTCATTATTATATGTATATGTTACATGCCAGCACGTATTTGGTTATTTTATTGTTATTTTTGTGTCTCTTCCTGCAAGCAATCCCATCTCTCCTGCTAACTGATTGGTTACCACTCTGCCCAAGTCCCAGCCAATCCCAGCATGTCACCTGGCGTTTAAAAGGTCTTCAGTCTGTTGGTTCAGGAGCATCTTCTCTGACTCACTGTTTGATGCTTTGAACTCTGTATACTGGCACGTTTGTTCAATTTGTTTTGTTAGTGTTTGAAAGTTTGTTATTTCTATTTATTATTTTTAATTATGTTTGTCTTTATTTGGTTTATATTATGTTATCATTGTTCAACTTTTTTACTTTTGTTTCTAAGTTTGTATAGCCTGTTCTTACCTTTGTGTCACCATATCTTCCCAATCCTCATGTTTCCTCATGAGTTTGGAAAGACTGGTAGGAAAGTATGTCACGTGACATACATGTCAGCACATAGATTAACATTTGTCTAGATACACCAGGTAAGAAGTAAACCTCTGTATTTTTGGTTCAATTGTTAGTCAGTGTATATTAGATAGGACGTCATTGACATTGAAGATTTCTTTTTCATATCTTTTGTTAATTAGGTTAGAGGTTTTGTTTGGTTCTTTTCTTTAGCGCCACCTATAGCCAGTCTTTCTAACATTTCACTGTTTATGTCTTTGAAATTGTATACATTGTAAATACGTCACTCACTGATTCACCCTCACTTTTGTAAATAAATCACTTATTTCTTCACTTATTATTGTTGTCCATCCTTACTTTGTAACACAATTTGTTTTGAGTTTTTGTGTAACCATTGCCTCAGTTCAATGTGCAACCCCACTCAAACAAAATGTGGTTGCAGCAGTAAATATTATTATGGTGTAATGTCTTGGCTGTGTTAAAAAAAAGGCATTTCCCTTTGTTTTCATTCTCCTGATTGTGTACATGCTGGTAACGTATCTCTGTAAACCAAGCTGTGCATCTTGCTCCGCCTTTTGGTACCCTTTAGTTGTGCTAGGTACTCTTCCGAAAGATTACCCAAAAAGAGGTACGGTATGGTTCGCTTTTAGGTACCTTTTGACAGTGGAAATGTCAAAAAAGTATACAGAATCATACTGTACCACTCATTGGAAACAGGCCATTAGTGTGTTATAATAAAGCATACTGAGTATTACTGGAATTCACTTTTGTTCCTGAGGCCGTAAAGCTTTATAACCTTAAATTTTAGCAAGTATTAATGTATTACTTTTGACATTTTTTCCCTTATTTTTACATCTCAATGTTGTCAGGTATGCCTCAAAAATAATCACAAAAAATATGGAACCTATTAATTAAAGGACCTTTTTTTGTACACAGTAGATTGATAGATAGATTAAATATAATATAAACTAATGTCCATCTGGCAACATTTCTGTAAAATTAGAACAACTATTGTAGATGCTCGTGACCGAGAGTAAATCTTTCTTTTGATATACAGACCTCAAGGTGGATGCGTCTCTTAATTGTGCCCTTTAATGAAGTCATTTTGCACGTTATATCACGGCGGTGAAGAGATCTGCCTGGACGCTTCATCTCCCAAGATAAAGAAATCTATTTATCCTGCCTTTCATCTTCATTGCAGGGCGCTTCAGTAAAGTTGTGGTACATTTATTTTTTTCATCTCTATGCATTTGATAGCTTCATACATCGCTGCTTTGAAGCTCCCTAAACATCTTTTTTTTTTTTTTTTTTACACAGGAGAAGCTCGCCCCTGTCTAACTCTACTCAGAAATGCACTGGTGTTGAGCCAACCTGTCTACTCCTTAGCGCAAGAAAGCCATGTTTTCCACTAATTGGGAGGTCTGTGCTTGGCATATTAATGGCTGACAGCTTCTAAGGTTCGTGTTAATATTCTGGACATCCCCTGCAGCATCACCCAAATAAGACCAGCTTCTTCTGATAGAGCAAGAGAGAGAGAGAGTACAGCATGCTAAAACGAGATCAGAATTGTAAGTAGCATTACAAAACTCATCCTGGACAGTGTTTCCCAAGGTTGTGTCCACACTGAGACTTCAGTAGTGGAGGAATTGAAGCAACATAAATGATGCCTATTGGACTGAAAAATTACAGACGGACAGAGCGGCAGATGATAAAAATGACACAATGATAGAATAATAGACAGACATGCTTAATACAAAAGAATGATGGAAAACTAAACAGACAGATTTAAAAATTGAGAGAATATTAGACAGGTAGATTATAAAAATGACAAAATGATAGAATAATAGATAGACAAACAGACAGACATACTGTAATAAAAACAAAAGAATGATGGAAAAATAAACAGACAGACTGATAGACAAATATTCAGGCAGGCAGACAGACAGACAGACAGACATGATAAAACAAAAGAATGATAAAAAAACAGACAGATAATATAAATGACAGAAAAATAGATAGATGAGTAAAATAGCAATGATAGAATAATATACTGACAGACATGATAAAAACAAAAGAATGACAGAAAAATTGACAGACAGATAATAAAAATGACAAAATTATAGAATAATTCAGACAGACAGACATGATAAAAAACAAAAGAATGACAGAAAAATTGACAGACAGATGATAAAAATGACCAAATTATAGAATAATACAGACAGACAGACGGACAGACAGGCATGATAAAAACAAAAAAATGATGAAAAATCAGAGAGACAGATTAAAAATGACAGAAAAATATACAGATGATAAAAATGTCAAAATGATATAATAATAGATAGACAGACAGACCGACAGACATGATAAAAACAGCAGACTGATAGACAAATAATCAGGCAGACAGACAGACAGACAGACAGACATGATAAAAACAGCAGACTGATAGACAAATAATCAGGCAGACAGACAGACAGACATGATAAAAACAGCAGACTGATAGACAGACAGACAGACAGACAGACAGACAGATATACAGACAGATAGATACGCAGACAGACAGACAGACAGACAGACAGACAGATATACAGACAGATGGATACGCAGACAGACAGACAGACAGACAGACTAATACACAGGCAGACATACAGATAGACAGAGAGACAGAAAGTGACAGACAAACAGACAGAAAGATAGCTAGACAGACATATACACAGACACATATAGACAGACAGGCAGACAGACAGACAGTTCACTGAGGACAGTGTTTCCCAAGGTTGCATCTATTCAGAGACAGACTTCAATATTGCAGGAACAGAAGTGAGCAGATATAAAAGGCTGAATTCAGCTCATCTCTGAGCTCACAAAGACTCAAGATGGCCGGCGCAGTGACCATGTGCAAGAGCAATGTGTGTGGGCTTCTCTTTCTCCTCATCTCCTGGTTGCTTTGAGTGGATTTGGCACGGCTAGAAGGAGTTACAGATGGCAAGAAAGGCATGCATGATGAACACACACACACATACACACACACATCCTCACACACACACATCAATGTTTGCGGTCTCTTGTTATGCTCAACATACAGGCAGAGACTCACATGTGTGATGTGTGTTTTGTGTTCGCCCACGCTGGCAAAACACACAGGATGCCATGCCTCCACACACACACAAACACACACACACACATACACACACACTGCGTGATCGCTCTTTGTTTTAAGTAATTATCTTTCTTTTAGTGCGGCTGCTTGCTTTCTTTACTTTGATTATGTGTGTGTTCTCCACGACAGCTCTGCTTCTGAGTCTCTGAACTAGAAAATTGATGTTTTTCTTGAGAGAGAAATACACTTTTTTTTTTTGGAAATTCCTGTTATACTTTTATTTATTTATTTTTTAATAAGGACAAAATGGTTGGCCACTTGATCAAATAATATTTTCAGGGATTCTGCAAGTTTCACAAAGTCAAATTTAAGACATTTTTACGACCTTTATGAATGAAATTTCCTACTTATACAGGACTAATGACAATTTTTTTCTAATAGGGCGGTTGGTCATGCGGAAAAGAGGTTTATTTGCCTCCTCCAACCCACCACCAAAAAAAATATCGTTATTTCTTTGCCACATTTTAAATAATGCATAAAACAAGCAAAGTGTCAGAATCACTAGTGATCTATGCTTACAGATCGCTGGTATACTGTACACACAGTTCACTAAAGAACTACAAATACCCCAGTATATGGACTACAAAATCCAGTCATGCACCACACACTCACATCTGTTCCGGTTTCCCACTGATTGCACAACTGAAGCTGTTCAGAACTGATTAGCATGGACTTTAAAAGCAGCACAGACACACACACCAGTGCTGAGTCTTGTGATACTGAACTGTGAACATTACAACGAGTTTTCCTTGCCTTGATTTCTGTGTTTAAACCTTGCTGTGTTTTGTTTGTTTTATTGTTTATCCCTGTCTGCTACGAATCTGGATTTTCAGTAACAGTGTAACAAGACTTAGCAATGAGGGTGTCAAAGTAAGCTGTATATACGTGAGTGTAATCAGTCCATGTGCAGCTTCAGCTTTTTGAGTCTAATCAATGGGAATCTGGAACAGGTGTGAGTGTGTGGTGCATGACTGGATCTTGTAGTCCATATATCGGTGGATTTGAAGTTCTATGCGATATGTAAGTTTACTAGCAATCTGTAATCAGACACAAACCAATAAATAAAGTCAATTAAACAAACAAACAAATGAATAAATGTTTTTTTCCTGCAAAAAAAAAGTAAATAAACATCTGAGCATTTATGAAAGAAAAGAAATAATAATTGATTTTTCATAAAACATCAAAATAAAATAAAATCAAAACCATGCTGTCAAATGTAAAGGTATTTAAATGTAAAAAGAAATATTAAGTAAATTAATAACCAAACAGACACGTGCAATGTTAAAATAAATATTAATCAATTACAAAAAAAAATAATTAATTAACTAACTGATTAATTGATTAATTAATGAATTATATTATACTCCCCTGAAATAAATAGATAAACATTTTAAAACACGATGCTTTTCCTATAGTATCAGTAATAAAATAAGTTACATACGTTAATAAATAAAAGAGAATAGTTAATAAGTAAATAAACAAGCAACAAATAAAACATGACACTTTATTAAACAATAATATTAATAATACATATTTTACAAATAAAATAAAATATTTCTCTTTTTAAAATGAATGAACAAATGACTGACTAAATGAAAAACATGGAATTACAACAAAATTAAACATGACTGATCAGTTCAAAATCACAGCAGAAAGTTTGCATTACCAAGCACCTCACGCCATCTTCAGAAATTGTAAAAATAACGAAATGAAAGCACTGCTAATTATCAATCTGATCCATTCAGTTCAGTTTAAACGTTTAAGCTGAAGTTAAATACATGAATGTAGCCACTCAATAAACCCAGCATAAGACAAGCACTTCCTGTAAATGTATGGTGGCCAGGCGAGACCATAAAGCTCAAAATAAACCCCTCAAAGCTGCCATCAAACACACACACACACACACAGAGGAGAATGGTTAGAGCTCAGCCAGGTTTTATTGCTTGGAGGATTTCCAGAAATTCCTGTGACTAAATGAAGCAGTGTTTTGTGTAAACTGACGACAGACTCTTATCATGTTCATCTATTATTAAGACAACTATAGTATGGATAATATTCTGCTTCACTGAATCAATCATTGGGGCTGAAATCATGTGACAATTGAGGCAATACTCAGCTATAATTTTATATCAGCTTTCTCTTTCTTTCAGCTTTCACATTCTGAAATATCTTCAAAGAGAAATGAAAACTGATTAAGATTAGATAATAAAAATTAGACAATAAAGATTAGACAATCAAAAAAACATGCAATCTTAACATAGAAATACCAACTGGCCCAACTAAGACTCAAACCAGTGACCTTCTTGCTGTGAGGTAACAGTGCTAGCCATATACAAGCAATTATAAATAGCTTTATTTTCATGGTCCAATTGAGTATTAGTAGACTGTCTGCTTAATATCTGTTGATACTGCTTCTTCAACAGATGTTTAACAGATCAGAAGAAACTTTGCTAGTACATGTCAACTTACACTAACCCTAACCCCAACCTTACAGTCTAGTTATAAGTTGGTATGTAGATGCAACTTAAATTCAACAAACGGTCCATCAAAATAAAGTGTGACCAAATAAAATCATAAAAATATGTGATAGTATTTATAATATGTATTCATCTATTATTAACAACCAAAAACAATCCTTATTGACTTTAGTTCAGTTTACAAAACCCTTAAGACATGCATCATATTCATATGCTGAATAAAGTGATTCTTCTCAGTCACTGTACATACATCCTAAAGTCTGATGTTGTCTGAACTCACTCCACAAAACACTGTCAACATTATAATCCATGCTCTTTTATCAAGCTTTAAGAGGGCATCGAAAATGATATTTAGCCTCCCAATGCATTTATAAGTGTAACTTTTGTGCAGAGAAAAGTTTTTCTTTTTAATCCACATGGAAACTTTAGCTTCAAAACCAAAATTCAAAAAGGCATGTTTTAGTTTTATTCCTAACAGAGTAACCTTGGGGTATGAATAATTTCAGGCTTGACTGTGTGAAAAACACTGTTTATTTCTGAGTGTGCCTCACACAGGCGAGTGGGCTTGACAAACCACTTGTAGAAAAACAGTCCTCTATTTGCACCAGAAACTATTCTTAAAGGGGACTATAATTGTAATAATTGTTTGCATTGGCAAAAACTGATTAGCTGAAGTCACACCAAAGCGACAGCCAACAGAGGATTCCGTTTGGTCTTAAAGCCTTTTAAGTTGGGATAAATGAGCTTCATGAGCTTTGACAGTAAAGGGTGGGAGACCACCCAGGCACCTAACCCCTGGGATATATATATATATATATATATATATATATATATATACAGTTTAAGTCAGAATTATTAGCCCCCTGTTTATTTTTTCCCCAATTTCTGTTTAATGGAGAGCAGTTTTCTAAACATAATAGTTTAAACAACTCATTTCTAATAACTGATTTGTTTTATCTTTGCCATGATGACAGTAAACAATATTTGACTGGATATTTTTCAAGACACTTCTATATAGCTTAGTGACATTTAAAGGCTAAACTAGGTTAACGAGGCAGGTTAGGGTAATTAGGCAAGTTATTGTATAACGATGGTTTGTTCTGTAGACTATCGAAAAAATTTTGGCTTAAAGGGGCTAATAATTTGACCTTAAAATGGCTTTTAAAAAATTAAAAACTGCTTTTATTCTGGCTGAAATAAAACAAATACGACTTTCTCCAGAAGAAAATATATTATCAGAGGTACTGTGAAAATTTCCTGAATCTGTTAAACGTCATTAGGGAAATATAAAAAATAAATAAATAAATAAAAGGGGGGCTAATAATTCTGATTTCAACTGTATATATATATATATATATATATATATATATATATATATATATATATATATATATATATATATATATATTCACTTTACTATTTTATTCATTGTTTATGTAATCTGCAATGCTTGACAAGTCATGCCAATAAAGCTCTTTTTTTAAAGAGAGAGAAACATGAACCATGAATCATTGTCAATACACTGATTATCATTATTATTTAGGGTGGCACAGTGGTTCATTATTTAGCATTGTCACCTCACAGTAATAAGGTCGCTGGTTCGAGTCCCAGCTGGGCCAGTTGGCATTTCTGTGTGGAGTTTGCATGTTCGCATGGGTTTGCCAGTACTGAGTTGCTGCTGGAGGGGCATCTGCTGTGTAAAACATATGCCGGAATAGTTGGCGGTTCATTCCGTTGTGGTGACCTCTGATATAGAGACTAAGCCAAAGGAAAATTGTCATATTATTATTTATTATAACAGTTTCATCTTAAAATGTTGATTGTTATTCTGATTTATTATTATTATTTTTAATTTTAATTTAATTATTATTAATATTATTTTCTTTTCTTACTACTATTACTACTACTATTTACTGTTTATATTATTCTTTTTTAAATATATCAATGTATGTTCTCAATTCATTCATTTTCCTTTGGCATTTTTCCTTTATTCATCAGGGGTCGCCACAGCGGAATGAACCACTAACTTATTTAGCATATGTTTTACGCAGCGGATGCCCTTCCAGCTACAACTCATAACTGTGTAAATGTTTGTCCTTTTTAATGTAAACCTTCTAAATGCTTTGGCAATACATTTGTAACATCTATCATGCCAATAAAGCAATTATTGAATTGAACTGAATTGAGAGAGAGAGAGAGAGAGAGAGAGAGAGAGAGAGAGAGAGAGAGAGAGAGAGAGAGAAGAGCTGGAAGAATGAAGCCATCACTCAGATGCAGAGACGCTCAAATGCAAGAGCGAAAAGAGGTGCGAGAGAGAAAGATAGAGTGTGTGCTGGGAGTACATGGACAGAATGGTAAATAAGCAAAGTCTGTGCAGTGAACACACACACACACACACACACACACACACACACACAACACACAAAGGCACAGATGGCTTGGGTAGTCCCTCTGAAAGAGCTCTCAAAACCAGCACTGGAGGTCCACAATATAAAACAACAGCACTGAAACAATAGCAGACTATAGCCACATAAATGCCGAATGCTGATTACATATTCATCTGCTTTTTAAATTTATCTGGAAATGGATCAAAATCTCGAGCAGGTGTGTGAGTGGCGTTCCTTTCATTTGACTGCGCTCTAAGGAGAGTTGATATTGTCATGTACATGAATATGAACAGTCGCTGGGGTAATACGTTAAAACATAATTCCATTTTGCCCTCAGAGTGTCTTTGAAAAGACAATATTAGCAGTGTTTACTTATGGTTGCCTTTGTGTTCTGTTGAAAACCCTAATGACAGTTGCTGGTCAAAAATGACTGAACTGGTAAAGGTGGCTTGTAAATTGATTGTTATATCCAAATACTGGGTTATTGGGATGCACCGATATCATTTTTTCAAACCGATTTGATCCTGATGGCAAAACTCTGAGTATTGACTGATACAGATCCGATCCCGATACTGAGCCGTTTTTTTTTTTTTTTTTACATAATAAAGTTTCTATAGTTCTGGTGATAAACTCAAAGAATACATATTCAGTATAAATAACAGATCTATAGGCCTACTGTACTGACTTTATTCTAAAATACGGACGTGCGCTTGTTTTCGTGATTGTTTTAGAACTTCTGATTCAGTCGCCTATGGGAGAAATGACTAGGAATAATAAACGGCAGAAAACGGTCAAACTACTTGCTCTACAAACAAATGTTTGCATGACTATATAGATCAAGTAGAATAATAAAATAAGGAAATATCCGTTTGCAACATCAAACAGCAAAACAAGCAATTTTTAATGTCTAAAAATGAATGGAAGTGAACGAGACTGGAAGTCTTGAGCCAAAAAGATTCAAATGGCTGTGCCCGCTCGTCGGCGAAGAATAAGGTGAATATGACATACAACAAAATATAACTAAAAACATAATGCTTGCTGTAAACTAGGCTATTATTTGAGCATTTATTTTGACATTGATATGATCTGTTGTAGTCCAGCTTATGTTTCCTTTTTAAATATTAAGATTTGTTTTAAAAATCTGTACCACTATTGACCCTCATTGTAGAGGTCTGCACCCGACCAGATTTCTGCGGCGTGGAAATAAATTTCCGAATAAAGCGCGGGAGCGGTCGGTAACAAGTTTAATTTGGGACGGAAGCGGGCCGTCTAGCAATATCGCTCCCGACTCCCGAGCACACACGCGTATGTATGTGTGTAAATGAAATAGCGCGATGTTGTGTTTAGCTTGTTTCTTGCTGTGTGTGTATGTGTGTGTGCGCACGCGCAAATGAGAGGTGTGTGTGTGTTAGTGCGCACGCGAATGAGAGAGAGCTTTGCCTGTGTGTGTTTTAGTGGGCGCGCGCGAATGAGAGAGAGAGAGAGAGAGAGAGAGAGAGAGAGAGAGAGAGAGAGAGAGAGAGAGAGAGAGAGAGCTTTGTCTGTGTGTGTGTGCTTGGTGCGTGTGTTTTTACAGACAGCTTGTTATAGGCTGTCTGGACTCTATATAGCTGGGTGGTTTTCGGTTTTGTTCTCCCCCCGCTCTTTAATGGGATCGGGCGCGGCGAATAGAAAATGGTGGCAGGTCGGGCAGCAGGACAACAAATGCTGAATGTAAGCGGGAGCGGTCGGATTCGGGCTAAAACTTTCAAAATTTAGTCCTGCGCAGATCTCTACCTCATTGCTTGTAAAATAACCAGCCTTTTAGCAAATCCTGACATTTTAATGCAGGTTTGACACAGACTAAACTCTCTGAGGCCCGCTTTACTCATTTAACTTTTTCTCACCAAATCTTGCCATAAGTTCAATTTAATTCATGTTTATTTACATATAGCACTTTTTACAATGTAGATCGTGTCAAAGCAGCTTAACATAGTACTAGTAAAGTTGAGGTTCAGTTTAGTTTAGTTCAGTGTGGTTTAAATTTCAATAGTTCAAACAATGAAGAGCAAATCCACCGATGCGCAGCTCCACAAGTCGTGATCGGATCAAGATAGTAGCCAGTGAGATGGAGAAAATGAAAGCACATCAGCACAGAGGAAAAATCTGATTCTCAAGACATTTTCTTTTTAAAATTATTACTTATATTAATTCATTAATTCATTTTCTTGTCGGCTTAGTCCCTTTATTAATCCGGGGTCACCACAGCGGAATGAACCGCCAACTTATCCAGCAAGTTTTTACGCAGCGGATGCCCTTCCAGCCGCAACCCATCTCTGGGAATATTACTTATATTAAACTTAGCAAATATATGACAGGTTTATGATTCAACAATCACAGTGGAGCATTAATTAAATCTTTATTTTCCATGAAAGGAAGCAAATCATCCACCTGCACATGTGTTCATTGTTCATCTCTTTTTGTTTTTTGGCTCAGCGGAGGGAATGCTGAACTGAACATGAGTTTAACCTCTTGAATATTATCTAATATCTTCTTTTATGTTCAACAGAAACTTAAAGGCGTACAACCACATGAGGAAGTGTAAATGGTGAGGTACTTTTCATTCTTGAGGGAACTATCCCTGTAATATTAACAAAAGTTATCAATGATTATTAGTTAAACAATGAGTTTGTGCACTCATGCAGGTCACTGTGTGTTAAATTGTGAATTTATGCAGTACTGTTTTACATTCATAAAATACATTTGCTGAATGTTGTTATAATGTTACTGTATGTACATTGCACATGAGCTTAATATAATATATTATAATGTCAAACAAATACATTAAAATGGTTTCTCGCTGTCAAATGAAGCACATTCAGGATATCTCTCTCTAGTCCAAGTTTGTCACAATCCACATCTCTCCCAATCTCTGCACAAATGCCATTATTGATCCATCCTTTACCGCTTCTTTTGGCCCCAAATCTTCTTGGGTCAGTCTTGAAACTTTAATAAGACGTTTTTTGCAGTGATGCCAGAGGAGAAACATGTTGTTTTGGGTTCAACACAAGGAACTACAGTGGAAGATATTTTTATTTTATTTTGTTTTGTAATTTAATAACTTTGATCAAATAAAATTTTACTAAATATGTGAATATTTCATTATAGCCATGTTATTTTATTAAAATTACCTAAAACAAATTGATGTATTTAAAATACTAACAAAAACATTACTTTACTTCAGAAATGTCTTTCAAGCTTTGATAAAATGGTGAAAAAACTTCCTGCTTGTTGAACACATCTTTTAAGGGTGGTTTAGTAACTCGTGGACAATTATAGGCTATATTACACAAGAAAAAGGTAACCATTTAGGGAAATGACTTGATAAAATATGAAAAAATTTAAAACTTAATTACAAAATCTCAATAGAAGTTTTGAATGTAAATATGGGTTACGGTTACGGTTAACTCAATAACCACTATGGCCATTCTAGCAGTTATACAACTGTGGTAGTTCCAGTAATTTACAGTAATTTACTTTACTAATAATTTACTTTCCTTGAATACTACAAAAACAAATTCTAGACTTCTGTTTAAATCAGTTTAGAGAATTATAAAATTATTGTAATTAAAACAAATTTGATTATTTAAGATGACTGAATATACTTCAGTTGTCTAATTTCAGTTAAATCCAGTTCATTACATTAAGTTCTTTCAATTATCTATATTCAGAGAAGTAGAATAATGTAAATGTATTTTTTATACTTATATAATTTTATATAAGTTCTTATTCTTATATAATTTTTTGTAATTCTACAATTCTATTTAGTTAATTACTTTTGTGTTGCTAAAATACTTATTTAAGCCATGTTTGAATCCATTTGAAATAAAAGCTGAATTTCTATTGTCTAAATAAATTATTTATTGAACAACTAAATTACTTTTCAGACATAGTAATTAAAGGTGTCATTACCAGTGTTGGGGTTAACGCATTACAAGCAATGCAAGTTACGTAATAATATTAGTTTTCTAAGTAAAGAGTAAAGCCACACTTTGCTTTTCAAAATTACGTAATAATATTTGAGTTACTTTTTAAAAACAGTAATGAGAGTTACTTTTTAGTTTAGTTAAATTCGCTTTTAAAAAATAAGTTGCTGAATTAAAATGATTATAGTAGCGTTGAATGCTGCACGCAATGAACGAATGCAGTTAGAAATGAACACGGCAGAGCTTTGCATTTTACCAATAGAAATATTCTCTTTATTTTGAACACATGAATGTCAGGGACAAGATAACCGAATGGACAGTGATTTTTCTTTTAAATAAGACAACAACAAAAAAAGTAGCAAACGGGTTTTTTTTTTTTTTTTTTTGAGGTAAATCTAGATAATACAGTGTGGTGTTATTTGCAGAGCTCCCCTATTGAAAAAAGAAAAGAAGAAAAAAACAAGTTCTGAAATAGATCAAGCCTCAGCCAGGTCAAAAAAAAGTAACGCAAAAGTAACTGAAAAGTAATTACTTACCATAAAAAGTAACTAAGTAATGCAACGAGTTAAGTTGGGGAGTAACTCAATATTGTAATGCATTACTGTCTAAAGTAACTTTCCCCAACACTGGTCATTACACAGTATTCTTGTCTTAAGTTGTCCTATTATACACCCGGCACGATAAGGTGCAAGATATGGATTTGTTGCTATTTTCAGACCAGCGCAACTTTAATTTTCAGGTTTTGCACCACACTGTTTAAACAGCAA
The DNA here is from genome assembly GCF_052040795.2 of Danio rerio. Lineage (NCBI taxonomy): Eukaryota > Metazoa > Chordata > Actinopteri > Cypriniformes > Danionidae > Danio > Danio rerio. The sequence continues at coordinate 38,126,371 of NC_141043.1, read as the reverse complement.
ATCCATTTGTGCCACTTTGTGGACTCATGGGTGTGCTGGTCTTAAAAAGAGGTGTGTTAAGACACATTGTTGGCGTGTTGCTATTTTGAGGAACTGAAATAGACCACGCCATTGACCAAATAAAAGCTGGTCTAAAGTGTAGCGCAGAGTGCGTTAGTTATGCGCCTGTGCAGGTCCAAACTCTTACACATTGCTTAATACACACAGGATGTACAGCAATACACAAATACCTTTACATATAAAAATCCCTCATCTTTCACCAGGAAGCCTCATCTTTTCAGTTTATTCATGACAATTTGTATATTGTTATTATTATTATTAGTAGTAGTAGTATTATTTATTATATGCATATTTATATTTGTTTTAATAAAAATAATTTTGGATTTGTCCAGCTGTCTGGTTTAAAAAGGTATGCCTCACTACTATACAGGGCATAAGAATAGGACATGTGTTTGGAAAAAACTCAATATAAAACTCAAAAATTAAATAATATAAATTGTTCGTTTTATCATTTGCTGGAAATTAGAACTGAATTTAGAAAAAGTTTTGAAACAAATCTTTGCGCTTAACAAAATATGTAGGCTAATGGATGTCTTAAGTGGAGTGCGTACAACACTGTTTCCTTATCCACAAAAGTAAAGAGGAAAAGTAAAGTAAAGAGAAAGTAAACAGGCCGAATGGTGGAGGCTTGTTCTTTATCCTCGCTGCAGATGGTCTGTTTAACTGTTTTCTCGCTAGTGAAGCGTTCAGTTTTTCCACTTAAAAAGTCCACCGTGTAAATAGCAAATGCTTAAAGGGAATGGGAGATGAGACTCTGATTGGTTTAATGCACTTTGTGCTCAAAACACACCCATAACTCATTAAGAGAATAAGCACAACCCTGTTAGACTATGCGCCGCTGTACAGACCGTATTCTTCAGTCCTTTAAAATAGCAAAAGTGGATTTAGACATGCCCTTAACCTGTTGGCCATGCACTCACTTATGGGCATTTACACCAACCAAATAGTAACAGTTCTTGACTACAGTAAGCTACAAACCTAAATTAGGTATCATTGGAAAGAAGAAAGTGTCATGCTCAAGAATATAAAAAGGTACACATTATAAAGAAAACAGGAAATCATTATTGTAATGTCCTAGAAAAAAAATGCCTTTTTTTGCACCATGTGCTTTACACTTTGCGCCTAGATCGTTAAAATAGAGCCCATAGTAAGTAATTGCTTTTTGAATTTAACTTAAACACAGTTCAGATGTTAAAGGTTCTTCATGGAACCATCGATGCCAACAAACAGCCAAGTTTTACCAGAGTTGATTCAAAGACGTTTTCATTTTACAAGCTTATTTTTAAAGCCTTTCTCAGTGCTTCCCTCTACACTTGAGGGAAAAACCACAAGACCAGAACACAAAATGAAACGTGCAGGTATAATACAATTTAATTTGAAGTATTTTCCAGCGTTATTAGGAATAATTGCTGGATCAATTAGACGGATGTTGAGGTGTGAGGTGTGAAGGTGATGTGTGGGCACTGCAATTATTTAAACCAGCGTGACCTTCAATTGAAAGGTGCGTGTTTTTTGAGCTTTCTATCTTTTTATGTTAGGATTTTGCTCTTTCACAAGCTCGCAATGCTCCAACGCCCACTCGCAAACACACACACAGACATCAGCCGCCAAACACAAGACACTCTTCAGAGTTTAATTAGAAGCCTCTGTGTTGCTTTAAGAAGCATCTGTAAAGGAGAGAGTGTGGGAGGAGGCTAATTGGCTCATGGTGCTAATTCAGCTCTGACCCTCTGCGATTTTCAGAGTCTGTATGCGTGTGTGTGTGTGTGTGTGTTAGTGTGTCGAGATGTGAAGAACAAAGAAAGAGCAAAAGAAAAACGATCGGCCCTAAAGTACAAGACGATACCCCCAAAACTCTTTTGTGTCTAACTACACCTCTCACCCACATCAGTTAGCTGTCAATTAGCATGGCAGCCCCGACATCTGTGTATCAACATCAGTCTAATCGGAGTCTTTAAGCAGCTCACCTCCTACGTAATTAAAAGCTGGATTCGCCAAATGAATTACAGGACAATTTAAATAGCAAAATTGAGGTGTATCTTCAGGCTGAATGTCTCTCGAACTTTAACATTCTCTTTTTTATATAATAGTTTAAGCTGTACGGTAAACACAACATGGAGTCACATGTTTTTATAATTGGACAAACAAAAAAAGACAATACTGTAATCATTTGTGAGCTGCTTTTTTAACTGTGGTCACAATTTTTTGTCGACATCATTTTGTCGTAATAATTTGTCACTGACCACGTTTACATGGACATTAGTAATCAAATTATTTGCCTTAATCTGAATAAGACAATAATATAATTAAGGTGTTTACATGTGTTGCTTTTTGAATGTTTCTTTCATGATCTCAGTTTACATGTTATAGCACATGGATCAACTAACATCATTGCGTCACCGCACTATCCACATTTTCTCCGGAGTTTCATGTTATTTCGGGTGTTTCATTATTAGTTTTCGACCGTAACTGCAGTTTGGCACCTTCACTTTTATTCATGAACATTTCCTGCATGCCCCCGTGACAAAAAAGATATTGGATGCGAGTATAAACTGCTGAAGAGTGTTGTTTTAGTGGAATTTGATACCGCACGCCATGTGGGAAAAAAAAACCTCAGCATTTCATAATGCAGGTGTTTGTGGTCCTTCATTGACTCGGTAGGTGCAGAGAATAGTGTCAAACAGCCATGTGTATAAACTGTCTAGCTGCAAAATGCAAAAGTCCTACATGACTGTAATATTTTGATTGCAGTTTTTACACGTCTGTACTGCTCTTCAATAATGTGACTAAAATCGGCAACTCCACGTCTAAATCCGATTTTGGTTTAGTTTTATTATGACCTTTATTGGATTAAATTAATCAAAAGCTGTTGTAATCTTGTTGACGACTAAAACTGACGACTGAGGTTGTAATACTTTCTAGGCAAATTAAACTGAGCTTTCTGTCCAATATTGGTGAAGAAGTATTTTGTTGTCTATTCTTCCTTAAACACATGACATTCAGAGTCAACTTGTTACTTATTTTATCTCACTCATGAACGGTGGAGTGCATTCTAATATCCGAGAGCGTGATCTAATTCTACTGTTGGCACTAACTTTACCGCATGCAAAACTGCCATCAAATGGCGTTCGCTTGTATTGCGTCACAAACTTACTAATTCTGAAGTCAAACCACCCATAAGCAGCATTTTAAAAATTCCCTCATAGGCCGGATAAAAGTGTTCAGTGGGCTGCCATAGTTTGTAAATAATGACATCTTATAGTAAAGTGTAAATAATCATGGAGGTTAATAGCAATTTCTTCATAAAAGTAGTTTCCGAGCAAACCCTTTTTTTCCACTCCATGTGACTTTTATTCTATGCTCAAAATAGAAGTTAAACAATGAGATATTTACAGTATAAATATCAATACTTGCTCATGTTGTGCCAATATATAATCTAATTTTATCTGTTACAGATGAAAAAATGACATCATCTCTGTGTATACTACTGTATTTCCTATTTTATAAACTAAACCTTGAAACTAAAGTGCCCCAGCTGTGAACACGAGGTCAAACTTGTATCCAGACCTTCTCTACTATTAACTCAAAGGCGACTTGAAGGAGTACCTCAAGGTTTTGTAATTGGTCCTTTTCACTTTTGCTCCAAGGCCTGCATTCTTCAGGTGGTAGGCTTGCCTGCATGGGTGAAATGTCTGCCAAAGAGATGTTTTCACCCTAGAAAGTCAGTGAACATGAGGGTCAAAGCTGTCTCCTGTCTGGCTAATTGGATGAGTTTATAGTCAGAGCTTGGACAGATTGAATCATCAAGCTGTTCCTTTACAAAGCTCCGGGGTTTTCTCTCATTGACTGCTAATGACCACTCCATTTTTTTTACTTCAAGACTCTGTCGGAAAGATATTGTACAGTCAAAAAAAAAAAAAAAAAAAAAGCAACCAATCCATGGAGGTCATAGTGAGGAAGTGGACATTCGCAAAATCTTCAAAGAGAAATTCAGACCGTGGCGTCTGTTCTGCTGTGAAGACACAGTGAGTTCTAGCATGAATTATTCAGTGTTTGTTAGAAATCGGGTGATATTCACTACGAGCATACAGATTTCTTTGCCAGGTCCTCATGATGTATTGTGCGTTAAAGCATGTTTCTTCTGGAACAATTATTAGGTGTAAAAGAAGCATTTATTTTCATTCTCACATCACTTTTGTCACTAGGTTTGTACAAAATGGAGGGAAAAAAAATCAATTTTTTATTTCCATTCGCACAAAAGGAAACAGCCGGTCCTGGCAGTAGTGCGACCACTGTGGCCAAGCTCCCTGCTGATTTCCTGACAAACCTAGTATTATAGGACAATCACTATTCACTGAGTAAGTCTCCCAACTCTGTTCTTAAATACAGGGTGAGTATGCACTCACACGCACAGGAGATGCTTCAATACTGGCGAAAACAAAGAGAGAAGTAAACTCAACCATCAACATTTTTAACCTGGAGCTTAAGGAGGTTTGGCCAATGACAGTAGCCCCTTTCACACATACAGACCTTTCCGGAAAATTACCGGCAATTTTCCGGAAAGGTTGTATGTGTGAACAGGTCCTTTTTGAAAATACCGGTAAATTCGTTCTGGCTATTTTCCGGAAAGAGAAGTTGTAACATTACCGGCAATTTGCCGGAATGCTGCGCTGTGTGAACGCAGAAGGAATATTTCCGGAATAAGCGCGTGCACGTCTAGAACGTGCTGACGTAAGACTTCTGCTTTAGCCAATCACAACAGTCAGACGCATTTGCGTCCGCGCGGTTTGTGAGAATAAAAGCCTTTGAATATTTTTCCAGACGCATTTAGCTGCTAGAAGTTAGTCAGATAACGTTAATATGTTCTCCTTAATGCCAACTGTGCAAATAATCATCGATAAGATGCTTATGATAAGCCGTTGTTTGTTTACCTTCAAGCTTTGCGTGTGCCCATGAAACAGCCTGTGAGCGGCAGCACACGCACATATTATGAACATCTCGACATGCGAATATGATCCAGTGAAAGTTGTTTACAATATTGATCATCAAAAGAGTTTGTAATTTAGTCAAATGTTTACAAATACAAGCGCAGCCGTTTAAAGCTCATTTGTGGTGAATGATGTCAGAATTTACCGGTATTTTGGAATGGATGTGTGAATGCTCTTTTCCGGAAAATTTCCGTAACGTCCTCGCCTGTGTGAACAGCGCTTTTTTGAACATACCGGTAAAGTCGTTCCGTAAATTTTCCGGATATTTTCCGGTATCACTGTGTGAAAGGGGCTATTGTGCATTACTGTCAGTAAAGATGTGCCATAAGGGCATGTCCAGATCAACTGGTGAAGAAACAAATTAAATGTCTATCTAAAGGGGTATTTAATGTGATTTTTTTTAACTAAAATCAGATACTTCTTATGCATGTTTACCAGTCATAAGTGTCTTTGGGGAACTGAAAATAGGAGCTTAAGGAGGTTTGGCTAATGACAGTGTGTATTACTGTTGGTAAAGATGTGCCGTAAGGGAATATCCTGATCAACTGATGGAGAAACAAATCAAAGGTCCATCTAAAGGGGTATTTACTGCAGTTTTCAGCTAAAATCGAATACTTCTTAGGCATGTTACCCATTCATAATTGTGTTCTGGGGAACTGAAAATGAAATAAATTTCAAACAGAAGGCTCAAAAGATCATTGGCCCAGTATTGTGCATGTGTTAGAGTCATACAGAGGGCTGTGGCTATTTTACCTGATGATAACCATCTACTTTTTTACCTTGTGCCATTAAGTACATTTAATCTAAATAGGCTATAGGTTGAACAGACACTTGTGATGAGTTGTTCTAAAAGCGGTAAGGTTTAGTCAAGTCAAAGTCAAAGTCAGCTTTATTGTTAATTCAGCCACATGTACAAGACATACATGTGCTTACATGTACATAATGTGCTTAACATTAATATAATATATATATATATATATATATATATATATATATATATATATATATATATATATATATATATATATATATATATATATATTAAGGGTGGGGCCGAACCCGAATACGGTATTCGGAAAGGCACGAATAGCGTGTTTTTACGAATACTTATTTCGAACAAATACTTGAAAAATTATTTGTATTCGGGAGCAAGAAAAACACTATATCAAAAAGCAGCGTTTCCTCAAGAGACCACAGTGCATGCCCGCGTGAGTGAGTGAGTGAGTGAGTGAGAGAGAGAGAGAGAGAGAGAGAGAGAGAGAGAGAGAGAGAGAGAGAGAGAGAGAGAGAGAGAGAGAGAGACGCTCAGTCGGAGGGCGGTGCGGAGGTGACTGGCACAATCTTCTCCACAGATACAGACAGAGAAGGCTCGGCTGAGCGAAAAAAATACTTTACTGCATCACTATTTTTGTGAAATAGATTTTTGTACCTTAATTGGGTTCCAGATGCAGTTTATAAACTTGTAGCGGAGTTTGATCGGGATCGGGAAGTTTGCAATCGGGTGCTCTCTGTTTACGCAACGTTAGCTCTGTTAGCGCGGTAATTTAGACAATAGCCTGTTGACAGAGTAACATTAACGTTCGTTTATAAAGGTTAAAATGATGCTTGTGCAGTTGTGTCGAATAGTATGCACTTATGGGAGTTATATGGTACGTCTACATTACTGTCTTTTGCAGACAGCAAGATATATGCTATAGGCTAGTTAACCTTAGCATAGCTTCCCGTCACTTTTTATTAACTTGAAACTCCTCAAATACATTTGGGCACCCGAATAGAAAAAGAGTGAGAGTGCTGCTGAGCCATTTCTTGGTCCTCCACCAGTCAAAAAAAAAAAAAAAAAAAACATGTTCTTTGTGGAAGAATTTTACTGTCAGTGGAGCTGCAGATAAAACAAAGTGATACTGTATAATGTGTGCAAAAGTGAAATCAGCAGAGGCAGAGATATTAAACATCTGTCAACATCTTCTATGCATAATCATTCATTTCTTTTCGGCTAAGTCCCTTTATCAATCTGGGGTTACCACAGTGGAATGAACCACCAATTTATCTAGCATATTATTTACGCAGTGGCTGCCCTTCCAGCTGCTACCCAGTACTGGGAAACATCCATACACTCTCTTTCACACACATACAATAGGGACAATTTAGCTTACCCAATTCACCTGTATTGCATGTGTTTGGACTGTGGGGGAAACAGGAGCACCCGGAGGAAACCCACGCCAACATGGGGAGAACCCAGTCAGGGCTCGAACCAGCAACCTTCTTGCCGTGAGGCGACAGTGGTACTCACTGTGCCACAGCGCAACCTTCTATGTAATGTATTATCACATGCACTAAAAGCATCCTCTCCTGATACTGTCTGTGAACCCCCCACAAGCATCAATCCCCTCAATCAGCACAGCTATGTTCTGCTAAATCCTCCACAAGCACCAAACCATCAACACAGCCACATTCTGCCCCAGCAAGTCAGTTTCAAACATAAAAACAAAAACAAAAAAAAAAAACAATTTTGTGTCTGTTTTGTGGCAGGCAGATGACAATAGCAGTGCTGTATCTTTTAGTATTATATAGAATACTTTTGTTCTGCCAGATCCCCCAGGCAGGGGTTTATTAAGATTTATTTAGTTAATTTTAGTATTTGGAATTCTGTGCATTGGAAAAAAGTTCTTTCAGAAGAAGAACAGTTTTTTGAAATAATATTTGTTTTTATTCTGTCTATTCAGTGTCCTTCAACAAGAACGGTGGTGGTGGGGTTCATAATATTCACAATGGTATTTTATTAGTTGTTGGTTTAACCATGGATGAGATAATGGCTTCTATGTTATTTTCTTTTCAATGACATTTCTTGTCACATGTTCAAAAACAACAACCAATATTGCATGTCTATAATTTATATAATGGGTATAATTGAACAATACTTTCACTATAATGTAAATTAGAAGTGTAATAGAAAAAATATATATTTTTGCGCCATTTTGAATTTTACTCGAATACAAATACAAATACAAATACCGGCTGCTCCGCACATCCCTAATATATATATATATATATAAATAGTAGAGTTTAAGAAAAAGAAAATTTACAGTATATACATTGCACATAAATGTGGTCTAAAAAATATACATATGTAATAAAAATTGTAAACAATACAGTGACATTAAGGGCATATAGCAAATGAGTGCAAAGTAAACCAGAGTTGTGCAGATAAAAAACAGTATAGTGCAAAAAGAACTTGTAAACATGATAATTGTGATAAAGTGTCAGTGACATATTGGGAGGTAGTATGGTGTGTCTGCATAAAGTGAATTTTCCATCATCTGTTATTGTCTTCTGTATATTCCTTGCTGCCTGAATAAATTTTGGTAGGCAGTTTTTCTTGTTGTTCTCTTATGTTTTTATCTGTGTCAAGTTTTATACTCTAATGTGTTTTTTGCGTTGTGTTTGTTATAAAAGTATTAAAATTCAATTTAACCAAAACAGCAATGACAGACTTAAGGAATGTACTGTATGTGCGCAAATGTTAATAATACACTGTAATGCATGACACTGTTTTTTTCTCTTTTTTTTTTTGCAAATCTGTGAGATATTTTTGACTATGTTGTTGTCTGTAGGTAAAACGTAAAAAATATAAAATATGCAAAAAGGACGTGTGCATGTAAATGGCACAGGAATATCTAATAGTTCATAGTAACATGTATTAGCTACCTCTTTGCAAATATTTTTTCGAGAATTCGATATTTCTAAGTTGGATTACCACTGGTTTCCAGGTGAAGCACATTTTAGCATGCATATCAAAATAATAATAATAAGACTATTTACACTTTATAGTGAATTTTAATCTTGTTCTCAATGAGTAAAAATGAACACATATAATATGGTAATATGGCATATACAATAGGTTGAATAAATAATTATTTGCAAACATTTATGCTATTAAAATTCAGAACATCTCATATAATTTATGATAATAATAACCCTACAATTCTGAAAAAATAGCTATTCTTTAAATTACTCCAGTATTTACTTCAGTGTGTAAACTGAAAAAAAAGATCGATAAAAAAAAAAAAATTATTGTAGAAAAAACACTTGAAATTTAACATGAAATAACACTTTTTTATATTTTAACTCTTCCCCCATCCCTCCCCCAAAGCATGCAGATTCAGTTTAGCAGGTATATGTATTGTTATGCATGGGCTAAGGCAAAGAACAACATATACTGTATTCCACAAATAAAAATACACATATACATATATCAATCAATTAATCAATAGTGTGAGAGGTATTTGCTTGTGCCATTGTATAGTTATGTTCCAAAAATGGTATAAACAGATCCCAAATTTTATGGTACTCCTTTAATTTGCCCTTTATACTGTAGGTTATTTTTTCCAGTGCAATGTAATGTGTCAAATCTTTTAGCCAGTGATCAATCGATGGACTTTCTGTGTTCTTCCAATAGAGTGCTATCAAACGCCTTGCAATAACAAGACACATATCAATCATTTTAGTTTTATAACCTGATAATGACAAACCTACAGGAAATAAATCCAAAGCGCATATTTCAGATGTAACTGGAACTGGTTTTAAAATAATTGATGAGATTAATGTTATTACATTTTGCCAGAAATTCTTAATCAACTCACATTCCCAGATACAATGAAAGAATGTTCCTTTATGTTTTTGGCATTTGAAGCATATATCTGGGATGTTTGGGTTAAACAGATCGATTGAATTTACTAAAAAAATTAAAAAATTAATAAACAGTTACAAACAACTTTAATGGGCTGAATTTAAACAAACAAATAAATAAAATTAAACAGTTTAATTAAAAAGGGAAGTTTATAATTGTGTTTAATTTGTTAATAGTTCTGATGTACAAACCAATGACTCTATTTTTAAGAAATAAAATCATACATTCATGTAATAGTACAATGTTTCTCAACCACGTTCCTGGAGGACCACCAACACTGCATGTTTTGCATGTCTTCTTTGTCTGTCACATTCATTACAAGTCTTTCAGTCTCTGCTAATGAGCTGATGATCTGAATCAGGTGTGTTTTTTAAAGAGACAAGGAATATGTGAAGAGCTGGTGGTCCACCAGGAACATGGTTGAGAAACACTGTCATTAAATATAATACAAAAATATAATATTATTGTAATACAAAAGAACAGCATCCCAGACCTCAGTTATTTACATTACATTAAACCCAAAATGGCTAGAAAACTACTCCAAACTATCCAAAAAGGCATCATTTGTCTATATTCCATATTCGAAAATAACTTTCCTTTTTGAGTGAACTATGCTTAAAGGCCAAACGTACAGTAGTTTTTCCACACAGCAGTGTTTTCCTGGTTCCTCGTGACCTCTAGCCTACTGAATCCAGCCTGGAGAGACGTTCAGGTTTGTTCAGCTCGATACCTGCAACAGTGTTAATGAACCCCAGAATATCCAGCGTGTCCTCGAGAGCCTTTGCCCTGTTCAAACACCCACCTCAACCAACAAGGTGAATCATCTCTGTGCAAACACCTGATCACTGCATTCACTCACAGAAAACTCACAGTATATGGATGCAGCGGCAGTGTGTGTGTATGTGTGGAACTTTTTGGAGAAAGAATCAACTGATAGAGACAATTAAAAAAACTGAAATAATTGAGTAATTTAATATACATTTTAATGCATTTCTTGTTCTCACCATGACTGCATTCATTAATTAAAAAAAAATTACAGTCATTTTAAATAAGAAAAATATTACATAAGTTAAAAAGCTAAATCAGATAACACATTTTTAAATTAATTTTGATTTTTTTTTTTTTATCAATGACAGTAAATTTTTTTCTATATACCACTATTAAACAATCAATGGTTGTCTAATGTGCTGCACAATCGGTGGTGTAAAGTAACAATATAGAAATTCTCAAACTACTGTAATTGAGTAGTTTTTCTTTAGGAATTGTACTTTACTAAGAAGTTGTAACATTTCTAGTGCTTTTCCTTTGCCTTAAGTACATTTTAGTGCTGTATCTGAACTTTTATTTCATTACTTTCCCTCAAGTTCTTTCCCTCAGTCACAACTTTATTTTTTCTTGTTTATGGGGATTAGAAAAATCAGTCCTGTGATTCCTTTCCAATTAAATCGTTTATAGCAGGTAAATCACATAATAACGAACTAATCCCCAAAGCATGGGTGATTTATAACTGCAGCAAACTATTTGGGAAGCATTAAAAGTGTCCAAGAAGATGTCCAAAATCTTTTAACACATTGACCCAGAGACTGTTTAGATGCATGTTACTGATGAGTTGATGACGGATATTTACTGTATGATGACCGAAATGGCCTTAATCACTCAGCAGGCACAAGACGCCAACATGATGTTATTGATGTTGTATCTCAATGTCATGAAGAGGTTGCATTTTGTTTGGAAATGAAAATCGGTTTGTTGTCAGAACTCAACATCAGGCTGACGTCAATGTCCAACGTCCAACCTTAAATCAACTAAATATCAACGTCTAATACCACTATGATATCTATCAGATGTTGGATTTTTGTTGCCATACCTGATAAATAAGTGTCAGTTTTTGACGTCAATATGATTTAAGATGTTGGCTCGACGTTGCATTTTGGTCACTTTCCAACACAACCATCATTTAAAGTTGTTATTGGAGATCAAAATCATTTTGTCCAGGCTAGACACTGAATTTTGGTCACCTGACGTCATGATTAACGTCTAATGACATTGTATGTCTGCGGGGCAAAAACTAAATGCACTACAGATTGTTACGTTTACACACATCCACAAATTAGATGTAAATGCATCAGTTTTTTTTTTTTTTTACAGCGTAATACTCACTACTCTTAAGTACTTTTGAAAGGTCTACTTTTTACTCATACTTTGAGTAATATTTACAACAGATGCTTTTATTTGCACAGCATTTTTAAGTAAGTAATGCTTTAACTTAAGTCTGATTTTTCAATACTCTTTCCACCATGCACAATACAAATCACAAAAAGAAAGATATAAAATTATAGCTAAAACAAACAAGTCTTACTGATAAAATGCTAAATTAAAAAGAGAAGTTTTTAACCTAGATTTAAAAACAGATAGAGATGTAATACAGAGGGGGAGAGCATTCTACAATCTAGAACCAGCCACTGCGAAAGCACGGTCACCACTGCATTTTAGCCTTTAGGGGTGGATAATAATCTCTGGTTTGATGACTGAAGAGACCGACCAGACTGATGTTCAGTCAATAGATCTGACAGATAGGAGGGTGCCAAGCCATTTAGTGATTTAAAAACCAAGAGAAGAATTCTAAAACTGACACAGTAGTGCACAGGCAAGCAGTGCAAAGTGCGTAAGACTGGTAAGATGTGATTTTTGGTACTTATTAAAACCCCTGCAGCAGCATTTTGAACTAACTAAAAAGGGATAAAGCTGTGTAATCCCATTATAGAGTGAGTTACAGTAGTCCAACCTAAACATAGAAAATAGAAAATTCCACGGTCTCTCATTCACACACATACACAAACCTAGACAGCACCAAACAAACAAACAAACAAACAAATAAAAAAACAAAACAACAAACACACACACACACACACACACACACACACACACACACGCACGCACGCACGCACACACACACACACACACACACACACACACACACACACACACACACACACACACACACTTAAGCCCTCGCAATATCCATTTAAAAAAATAAGCACTTTTTCGATGGTCCCTTACTGAGAGCTCCACTAAACGCATTTTGCGAGGGCTTAAACGGAACAGTGGTCGTAATGTTGAGTGAAAAAAAAAGAAAAAAAAAGAAAAAGACAGCTGTGAAACATAACCTGCTTTGTCTTTTTGTAGGAAACACACTTTAGTTCTTTTTAGGGTAACAGGTTTTTGAGTTATTGTCGTCTATAACTGAATGTGTCAGGAATATCGAAAACAAAACCATCTTAACCACGCTCTTTTCTGGCGCCCCCCCCCCCCCCCCCAGATGTACAGCACCCTTAGCATTTGCCTATACTGCCTTTGCCACGGGCTGGCCCTGAGTTGGCTCCTGAGTATTGTAAATATAAATGCGACAGAGCGCATAGGAGATTAATGACATCAGTACATAATAACCGGTTATGATTATTACTGAACCAATACCGAACTATCCGCGTCTACATCACTAAGCACCAAAAAAACAATTACTTTTTGAAACCCTTAATTTTAATACAGTGGTTCTCAAACTGTGGTGCATGAACAACAAGTAGTATGCAGGCTTCCTTCTAGTGGTACGCAATTAACACACTTTTAACCCTTTGTACAATAACAACGAGGTGATCAGGAAAATTGATTTTAATAGACTTAACCTTTTATTTTATTTTAATTTTTCTAATGTTTGTCATGTATTCTATCATTTGAGGTTATTTTCTAATTTAAATATGTAAATCCAATTCATATATTTAAAATACAAGTTAACGTTTAGATTTCAAAGTTATTCAAATAAGTCATATATACATGCAACATATTTTCAAAATTTATCAAACAGAGTTATATATGAATATTATGACTTACGGTATAGCCTATATGTATGAGGTCCAAGAAACAATTGGAAGTTTTGATGAATAGGCTACTTTATGATAATACTTTACCTTTAAGTTCAGCTGTTTTCTTTTAACTTTTTAAGAACAGTGCCATTTTTAATTAACTTTTAAAATCACATTTTAATTTAAACGTTGATGTTTTATTGATCTTTTTTTTTACCTGTGTGTTATTGATCAAACTATTTATTATGTTTAAAGTGGCTTACAATAATAAACATTCATAATAATTAGAATTAATCTGCCACATGTGTGAACTGTGCAGAGCTGTAGACGCTTAATTAGGCCTGCTATGTATTTCTATACCAGTCATTATGGTGGTACTTGGGGAGACAATTTTTTTCTGAGGTTGTACTTGGTAAAAAAAAGTTTAAGAACCACTGTTTTAATACATTTCTTGTGCTCACCAAGATTTCTTTCGCTCATTTATTAAATACAGTTAAAATACAGTTCATTTAAAGTTCATTTTCATTTCATAGTTCATATGAAATGAAAATTCACATTCATAGTTCATAGTTCATTTTCTGGAGATTTATTTATTTTTATTTTTTACAAAGAAATATGTTAATAAATACTTGATTACACACATTTTATTATAAATAAATAAATAAATAAATAAATAAATAAATAAATAAATAAATAAATAAATAAATAAATAAATAAATATTTTTTGTAACTTTTGATCTGTTTTCAGAATTATGAAAAAATAAAATCTCACAATCTAATATAAATCTGATATGTAAAAATAATAATTAATAATTCATTTAAAGTAATAATTAATTTAATATTCATTTTAATACATTTCTTGTTCTCACCAAGACTGAATTTATTCAATAAAAACAATCTGTCAAATTTAAATATAGCAAAATATTACATAAGTTAAATAGGAAAATCAGATAACTATTTTTTTAAAAACAAAATAAATAAATAAATAAATAAATAAATAAATAAATAAATAAATAAATAAATAAATAAATAAATAAATAAAATGATTTTTTTGGTAACTTTATTTGTGTTTAGATTTATGAAAAAAAAAAAGATTCTCACAATCTTATAAGAATCTAATATGTAAAAAAAAATAATAATAAAATATACATAAAGATAAATTAAATAAAAATTAGGAACCTGACTTCCTTCAATGTTTATTCATTGCAAATTGACATATGTTTTATTTTTAAAAAATGCCTCATTTTTTTATTGAAAAATAATTTTATCTAAACATAAATCTAATTTATCTAACCATAATATTTGAGAAAGCTAGTAGTACAAAAATAACTGAAGAACTACTCACTTTTAGTTTTTTTTTCCAGAACATTCATGACTATTTCTTGCCTTGATGTTCTACTGAAGACAAAAAAGTCATCTACATACGTTATGTCCTGAGGCTGAATAAATTAACAACAAATGATCATTTCTTTTGTCTAACTACTCTTTTCAAATCTAATCTTTTCGGCACATTTGTTGTACATGAAACATTCCTAAACACTCAAAAGAATTAATATCTGATGAGCACACTATCTCTTCAGTTAAAAAGTTGAACGCTGCACTTCTTCACCTTGAACTCAATTACTCCGTTTTTTGTCTTGCATCAATGACTCTGAACATCTCTATTCTAATTCAGTCGTCTACTCCTGTTTTTTTTTTTGCTATTCATCTGCGAAGTAGGCCGCGAGTGGGAGCTTCTTTCATATGCTGACGGTTTGCAGGCCCTGCTACTGTACGGCGCTCCCAGAGGGCCTTATTATCAGTGACACCAGACTCCAGCAGAAAGCATCTGCAGATCCAGCACTCGCTCTCTGTTATTAATGCTGCAGAAGAGCCAGTAAAGGGCATACAGTATGTGAAGTCATAACCTCAAGCCTCTGGACTTGCAGACAGGTTTAATCTCACTGTGACATGGAGCAGATCTCGAGTAAAGGAAGAAGCAGCAGCTTCATGGAGGACCTCGAGCATCAATGCAATGCTGATGTGGAAAAGATGCTTCAAGAAGCACTCCAGGGCTGCGGAGTGTCTTTAAAGTACACATGAAATCAAAACTAACCTTGTAGATTTTGTTAGCTCACATTGCTAGTTTTGTGGTGAACAATTCATCATGTGCATGTCACAAAAAAAAAAAAATTGTCAACATAATCTTTAATTAAAATCCGATGCATGTCCTCTTTGTTTTTAGTTAAATTCTCAGATCACGTCAGTCTGAGGTATTGGGTGTGCTTAACATAATTAACTCATACCTGTCAACCCTCCTATTTTTCTCAGGAATCCTCTGTATTTTACAGTTCTATCTCGCTATCATCCTGTAAAGGTATTTTCCCGTATCTCCACTGTATTTTCAGTCTTTCTCTGAAGGGCGGCAAATAAACATTAAAGAGCTGAATCTCGCTAAACGCAACCCATACCGCCGAACCACCAGGGGCCGCCCTTGCTCTTAAATGTGAGTCTGTTCTGTGCTTTCGCTTTGTTTCAGCATGAAAACACTTTAAAACAAATATAAAAACTAAATTTCTTAAACGGATTCTGCACATGCAATTTGAAGCGGAGCAACATTCTGTGTTTTGGGTGCGTGTTTAAACAGACATATACATATTCATAATGATAATATCTAAAGATGTCGATCTCTGTGTTTTTTTTTTTTTTCAAACACAACTAATTTCGTCCTAAATGAGCATAAAAAGTTCGGAAAGCAGTTGAATGCTTTCATTATAATGTTAGATGTGTGCATTTTAAA
>NC_141043.1:38095000-38105000 GCF_052040795.2 Danio rerio | reverse complement strand
GACTGCATTTATGTAATGAGAGTCAATTTAAATCTAAAACAAATGCAGTTTTGCTAATTTATTTTGGAAATTAGTTTCATTAATGTGGTTATAATATACCACAATTGAAAAAAAAGCATAATTAATTACTACATTATTTTACTATTATCATTCCTTATTATCTCAAGATTACATATAGGATTACTTTGACAATTGCTTTTCATCAACGTGATAATTACTCCTTAGAATAAGAGAAGCTAATTCTGTTAGAGCTGAATTGCTTATTGTCTAAATTGTACTTGATCCTGTCGTGTGACTCTTCATCCCACTTCATACTGAAACTGATGACTTTTTCTTCTCTTGTTTTTTGCTTTAAATGATCACACAATCCTATAACCCATTCTGACAGCAACAACCCAGTAAGGGCCTCCAGCAAACACAGCTCCTCTGCAATAATGGTTTTGCAGTTGTTGAATCTCAGTTATTTGTCAGACAGATGAGAGCACCTCTGAACGCAGATGTTGTCCGTCTGTTGGCTTGTCTGAGAGGCAACAATGTGGCAAGAACGGCTCCGAGTCAATTAGCTAAAAAAGAGATAATGACGAGAATAATCATGGCGATGGCGATAACAATGATAATTATGTTGACAATGGTAATGACTGAGGGGGCCAGCACAGAGAAACGCCACTTTTTTATTTTAAATATCACCACATTCTCTTTGTAGTTACACATTCGACCTGTCTTTTGTGCGATGCACTTATGCCTTTTACTCTTTCATTCTGTCAATCTGCTGTTTTCGATTGGATGCGGTCCTTTAGAATATAGAGATTAGTGAATTACAATGTGTAATTGTAGGGTTGTCGACATTTTGTGGACTTCCTGTGTTTCAAGACAGTTATATAATATATTTAAACTTACTGAAGTTTCGAAGCCTTGGAAGTGCGAACTAGTGATTACCGTAATAGGTGTGACATTTACGAAACACATTTGAATAGGACCAGTCATATTGTTTTGGTTCTGAAGGCCAATCAGAGGACTTTGGGTTTGGAGAAGAGGCTTTGTAGAAACCAGAACTTACTTAGAGCCTTTTTAGAAAGACTAAGAATTGCGGCGCTACAATGACGATGCAGTGTTCTCGTGCAGTGTGTTGTGACTAAACACTAAGTTAAACCATAGCCAATAAAGCCAATTATTATTTACTGTCACTCTTCTTATTAGCATTTGTGGTAAAAACTGCAATAAAATATCACAACAATTCAGAGAAATTGTGTTTTGACTGATATTTGCACTTAAATTACCATAACATAAACCGACTACAGTTCTCCTTGAAGTAAGGGAGACCAGCGCACAAAAGTAACGCTTTTTGGTTTTGGTCAAATAATGAACAAAGTAATAGGGTTAGACAAACCATATTTTTTTTTACCAACAACACACAAGCCTTTCCTACAAATAAGCACTGGAATTATGATCACCAGACCTATGGTTTCTGTGCAGCATTACCAAAAGTGCCAGAAGTTAAAATGTTACTATTTACCCCACCTGCGGGGCAAGTTGTAACAAACAGGGGGTTAGTTGTAACTCATGCATTTAAAAGCAGATTTCACACAATTAATTTAAATTCTGTTTACTTTAAATAGTAGATATATTTCCTTAGTAACTGGCTTATTTCTTTTTTATTCTACATAACACAGTATGTTTATGTATTTATTTGTTTATTGGATAAACACATTTGAATTTATTTGCATTTTTATCAATTTATCCATTATTACACAATGCATTTATTTGCATTATTAAAAAATAATAAATTTTTTTCCTTTAAAAAAAATTTATTTAAAAAGTTCTCAACATGACACTCAAAATTCAAAAGATTATTTTGTTTGTTTAATTGGTGTCTAACAGTGTGTGGCATAATTGTTACACCCTGTTACCTGCTGTGTTATGTTTGCCTCAAAATTGGCTAGCAGTCACTGTGTGTTTCTTACATCTTTCAAAATGGACCCATCTTTTAGCCAAGAAGACAGTAATCACGACAAGATAAGATTTTACGATCGTACTTTCACAGATTTTTTTTTAAATAAAAAAATATCGACTATAATAAAACTACTTTCATGCTGCAAAAATGGCTTCCTCTGTGTTTCTCATCCAAATTTTGCCGAAATTGTTCAATAATTGGCAGGAAGACGTCCGCTGACATTGTGGTGAAAATAACTTAAAACTCTCTGTTACATTTAACTCCGCAATACTTTGTGCCCCGCGCTCCCCTAGAGATTCAAATAGCAAAAAAACCTTATTATAAAACGTTGTATTAAAAAAATAATAATCACTGAGATAATGTCTTTAACATGTCTAATGTTCAAAATAGTATGAACAATCTGCTATTCTGTAGGCAAAGCACTCAACATTTGTACCGGTTTGAATCGTCACATATTTGAATCGATTTTCAACCATCTCATGTTGAATTGTTACATCTCTATTAGTTAACCCTGCATCCTCTGACTAACTTCAGAATGTCTAGATCCTGTCCATGAGAAACGCGTAAACCCCGGGTCTTGAAAACTCGGGTCCCTAATGAACGCACAACTGAAGTATGAGTATGAAATCAGATCAGCCTGATCTCATGAGAAAACGTAAGTATTTTACATTTTGTCAGTTTAGTGGCTAATTTGTACGAATTCAGTTGTACGACAATGTACAATTTTAAAAAGGAGGCATGGCACCCAACCCTGTCCCTAAATCCAACCGTCATTGGGTGATGAGCAAATCTAAATTGTACGAATTAGATTGTACAAATTTATATGAATTAGCCACTAAATTATAAAGTTACGAATTGCCATGAGATTGCGTTGGATTAGATGTTAATAAAAATCTAAATTGATCCATGAATGGCAAATGTGAGCCATTCCTAATTAGAAATACAGTCTAAATTTGACGATCACTTAACATTGGAAGCAGATTGAATTTAATATTAATAATTAATTTGGTAACACTTTATAATAACTACACACTATAAATCATTTATTAAGCATTAGCATCTAGTGAATTCATTATCTGTTAAGCATTAACTCTACAATAATAAGCGTTAGTTAACAGTTTATAACTGCAGCTAGAAATGCTCTATTCTTGACTTACAAACATATTTAAAATGTGTTTAATAATCGTATTTTCATACTTTGTTGATTTATTTTTCATTACTAAACTAAGTATTGCATTATTTATGAACCATTTGTATTTAAGAGTAGTTGAGGTTTTTAGGATCTTTCAGAATGAGTTAGTAAATGATTAATAAACTATTGAAATCAACATTTATATGTCTTATTATTCAGGCATACATTAATGGTTACTATGAATGTTAATAAATGTTTTATTAACTCAACTTCATGCAGTTTTGTGACCTAATCTAAAGTGAGGACTATTCATGCTTTATAAATTTCTTATAAATGACAAATAAAGGCTTAGTTAAATTCTAAACAAAAAGATTGACATTATTCATTCCTATTTATTTATTCGTCCTTCATAATGTCCTATTCATTCATTTCAAATAAAAAATAAATCTTTGCAACCTAATCTAAAACAAAATCACTGTAGAATTTAAACATTGCATCTTATTATAATGTTAAATTACTATGTTGTTGTTGTTGTTTTATCCAGTTGGATGTTGTATTTTGACACTGCTGTTATTCAGCAATGTTTAAACTATATCAAAATTTTACTTTTTAGGAAAGATTGCAAACATGTTTTGTTCATTTGATTCTGAGCCTTTATTTGTCATTTATAAGGGATTTATAAAGCATACATAGTCCTCACTATAGATTAGGTCACAAAACTGCATGAAGTTGAATTAATAAAGCATTTATTAGCATATTAGTTAACTATTAGTGTATGCCTGATTAATAAGATATATAAATGTTTATTTCAATAGTTTATTAATCATTTACTAACTCATTCTGAATCATCCTAAAACACTCAACTACAAATGGTTTGTAAATAATGTGATACTTAATTTAGTAATGAAAAATAAATCATTAACTAAGAATAAAAATACAATTATTTAACAGTTTATATAGGTGCTTATAAGTCAAGAATGGAGCATTTGTAGCTGCAGTTATAAACTGCTTACTAACGCTTATTAATGTGGAGTTAATGCTTAACAGATAATGAATTCACTATTTGCTAATGCTTAATAAATGATTTATAGTGTGTAGTTATTATAAAGTGTTACCATTAATTTATATAAAAATGTAAATAGAAATAAATTTAAATAATAAATAACACAAGCCTTACACGCATTTAACCTTCGACCATTCATTGAATTCCATTGTTGGGCTGATAGAATGGAATCTTACATGACCAAATTATCATTTTCATAAACTTGTCATTTTTTTGTTGTGTCTGAAAAACAAAAGATTAAATTGTGAAGAACGATAGAACACGTTTGGAATGATCTCAGTAATGACAATTTGTATTTTTGCAAAGTTAAATTGCGTTGAGTGTTTTCCTAAAGAGCTGATAAAACTTCACAAATTTTGTCTGCAAGAAATATTTGATGACTATCCTGTAAAAAGTGTGTGCTTTAACCAAACGCCCCCTGATATGCTGCTGTGTTCTTTCTCCTTTTCATGTTTCATTAGATTATAAAGTAAGAGAAAGAAGTAACAATGACAGCTATAAAAAAAAAAAAAAAACACCTGCTTTGAGGACTGCTTCATTTACTTAGTTACCATAGTAACTCATCATGAAACGTTCAAAAAGCTGTGCTGGTTGATGTGAAAAGTTAACTTGTTGCAGAAAGTGTAACTCAGGGGCAGGTGAAAAGTGATACTTTTCATAACGCCTTGTTTAGAATGACATTTATAGAAATATGATGCATCTGGATAGACTGAGGCGAGCTGTCATGCTGGTAATTATTAACCACGGTTGAAGTTTATTTCTGAAAGTCAATTACTGTATAACCACATTCAAAAGCTTCATTGAATGCATCCACTGTTATTGAAAGTTGTTTTCAGAATATAATAAGTCTCATAAAGACTTTTCAGTTAAATTTAAACTGGATGCAAACACAATGCAAATTAACCCCTGTGCATCCTTAGAGCTTTGTAAATGCAGAAATGCTTCCACTGTCACTCTTCCACTGATATTATATCATTAAGAAAGATAACACACATTAACCCTTGTGCATCTTTAATGCAAAAATCTTAATTTGTGACAAAAAAAGACTTCCATAGTCACTTTCCCACTGTCATTTTAAGTCATTTCAGTTTAAGTTTAATTCTGAAAGTCAATTACTGTAAAAGCTTCACTGAAGGCGTCCACCATTATGGAAAGTTACATGTTTTAAGAATATAACAAGTCGGATAAAGACCTTCATAGTTAATTTAAACTAGGATATAGTAACGAAACATAACACAAATAAACCCTCGTGCATCCTTAGAGCTGTGTTATCGCGAAAAAGCTTAATTTGTGACAAAATAGACTTCCACTGTCACTTTACCACTGTCAAATCAAGTTACAAGTAATTTCAAGTAATTTTTGTTCAAATTAATTTCTTTAAATCAATTACTGTATAACCACATTCAAAAGCTTCACTAATTAAATCTAATAAAGAAATTTCAGTCAAATTTAAACTGATACATTTAATAAATGTAACACAAACAAACTCTTGTGCACTGTTTGAGCTGTATTATTGTGAAAAAGCTTAATGTGACAAAAAAAAAAAAAAAAAAAAAACTAATGTCACTTTTCCACAGTCAGTTCCTTTCAAAACATCTTTCACTGCATTTTAAAGGTAGCCTGAAACCAATTTATGGTAAAAAGATGGTAACACTTTATTTTGATAGCCCATTTGAGTATTAATAGACTGTCTGCCTAATATATCTGTTGATATGATAACAGACTATTTGAAACTTTGCACGTACAGGTCGACTTACTCTAATCCTAACCCCAACCTAACAGTCTGCTTATAATCTAATGAGAATTAGTTGGCACTTACATAAATGCAATGTTACCTAAATTCAACAATCAGACCATCAAAAGTGTGACCCAAAATATAATTATAATCCAAGTACAAAATCATGCATTATTTTAATGTGAACGGCCTCTAAAGGGGGTTGCACACCAGATGTGCCACGCAGCGCCATACATTTTTGAATTGTAAGCATAGATTTCTTTCATTGTATGCACACAGCTGCCGCAAGTCAGTGGCTGCCCGCGTTGCCAAGCTACGACTCAGGACACTGTTCATAGTTCTTCTACACCACAGAGTGCCATCTAAATAGTTTTATATAGCTTGTAGTGTGCAATACTTCCAACTGTCATGTGCATACCGTGACGTGGCACATGTGCTGTGCTACCCACTTAAGATAAAACAAAGGAACTTAAGGAGACACAGTTGCAAATCATAGGTAACCATAATAACAAACAAGGACCTAAAAAGTAATTAACATTAATTGTTTAAATTAATGAACAGAGCTAAACTACACTGCAATACAAGTAAAAGACAATTTTATGTGGCATTACACAATGCAGTTTTTGCTGTTTATACAAGCTTGTACTTAAACACACTCCACTGTGCTTGCTTCTCTCCCATGGCTCTCATCCCCGCCCACATTTGTCACCACTACCAAGCCAATCAACAAGAAACCTTGCACTCCACATTTCTCTGTGACACGCAGTTAACTTTTTTATAGGTGCATACAGTAATACAAAAACAGTAATTATACAGAGTATTATTCACATTATTTATTAAATTACACATCAAATATTTTTTTATTAATACCTATCCCTACCCCAACCTAAACCCATCCCTCACAGTAATGTAAAAACAGTAATTATATAGAGTATTATTCACTTTATTTAATAAATTACACATTAAATGGTATTTTATTAACGCCTACCCCTACTCCAACCCAAACCTCTCCCTCACAGTAATGTCAAAACAGTAATCATACAGAGCATAATTCATTGTATTTATGAAATTACACATTAAATGGCATTTTATAAATGCCTAATCCTACTCCAACCCAAACCTCTCCCTCACAGTAATGTCAAAACAGTAATTATACAGAGTATCATTCATATTATTTATTAAATTACCCATTAAATAGTATTTTATCAACACACCCCTACCCCAAACTGAACCCATTCCTCACAATAATGTAAAAACTGTAATTATACAGAGTATTATTCACTTTATTTATTAAATTACACATTAAATGATATTTTATTAGCGCCAAGCCCTACTCCATCCTATACTAGAGATTTGTGCGGGACTAAATTTTGAATCCTGCTCCCGCTCGCACTTGCCAGGTTTTATGCTGAACCCGACCGCTCCCGCTTTGGTTCAGCATTTGTTGTCCCGCTGACCGACCCGCTCCATTTTCTACCCGCCGTGCCCGTTCCCGCTAACAAAATCGAAAACCACCCAGCTATACAGAGTCCAGACAGCCTATAACACGCTGTATGTATAAACACACACAGTACGAAGCAAGCAAAGCAAGAGACACACACACAGACAGCAAACATCACGCTCTCTCTCATTCACACACACACACACACACACACACACACACACACACACACACACACACAGCAACAAACAAGCTAATCGCAGCATCACGCTGTCTCATTCACACACACACACACACATACGCATGCTCGCTTGCTCAGGAGTCAGGAGTGATATTTTTAGACCGGCAAAAATACACCATTTACCGATCGCTCCTGCACTTTATTCAGAAATTTATTCCCACGTCGAAAGAAATCTGGTTGGGTCCCGCGGCTCCCACAGTACAGTTTTAATAATTTAATAAATAAAATAATTCCGCTAACTTCAGGACTCAGAAGTCTCCCTTTAAGACTTTATCATGCATCAGGATCCACGTCATGATACTGTAAAATGTTTATGGGACTGCACAAAGGCACAGTCGGACCATTCACTCACATTTAAAGCAGAAGTATAAATCAGCATTTTAATCAGAAGATAATTAACCTAAAAATACAGCTGAAGTCAGAATTATTTGCTCTTTTGTGATTTAGTTTTTCTTTGTCAAATATTTCCTAAATTATGTTTAACAGCTATGAATTTTCACAGTATTTCTTTTAATATTTTTTCTTCTGGGGAAAGTCTTACTTGTTTTATTTCGGCTACAATTCGGCATTTTTTTTAACCATTTTAAGGTCAATATTATTAGCCCCTTAAGCAATATTCTGTTTTGATTGTGTACAGAATGAACCATCATTATACAATGGCTTGCCTAATTATTCTAACTTGCCTAATTAACCTAGTTAAGCCTTTAAATAGAACTTTAAGCTGAATAATAGTATTTTTTTCTGTCTCTGCATTTTTACCAGCATTTTTTCCCATCAGTAAAACATTAAACATTTTTTAGCTGGATCTGTGACCCTCATTGATGCATGTAATGGAAATCGATGGCTATCGTTGAATAAAGTTCAAAGACCACGTAGCGTCCAACTCTCTCTGAGTCACTTCTATTTACCCGGCTGCATTTTGGCACGGCATTCACGCCAACGGGAAATGGATTTGAATGATAAGGTTGCGTTGATGGCCAGGAAGTGAGGACGTGGCGTGGCAGCCGAAGAAAGCTGGAGGAGGACAATGACAGGGCGACGCAAGCCCATATGGATGAGGAAAGTAAAGTTCAAACGTTTCAGGTGCCATTTCCCCATTACGATTATCACCCTTACACACGCTGATGATAGAGCCAGATAGAGTAAGCGCCGTGTTTACTGCCAATATTGCTTTTAAAATACAGCTGCCCTTCAAGGCCTTTGAAGATGGCCATGACATTTGGAGGGAAAAATCTTAAAGGAATTCTCTTTATTGTGATGGCTATTGAAAACGACAACAGCGGGTTATTCAGCCACGCATGGGGAGCGGCAGCATCAAGCCATGCAATTTACTCTGCGGATGTCACAGTCTTACAGCATTTCTTCAAACTACCGCCGGAGAAAATATCAGCAGCTCTTTCTGCTGCAATGACATTCCACTTCGGTAATGGGCAAACTATGTACAAATCTTATTTCATTATGGTTGTCAGGTTTTTTGGGGTCTGCAGCAGAAATGTGAGATTCTTTAATAACAGTCACATTCAGTATAAACATTCAGGAGTATTTCCATGTTCTCCAAAAGAGGAGTTTAGCGGGCTTGGCAGAGAATGTGAAGCACTCACATGGTGGATGTGTATGTCTTTGAATCCATTTTGATATTTGGATTGCATTCATGTTTTAACGTTGTTGGACATGCAGACTCATTGAAAATACCAATAAATCAAGAAAAACGGTTATATAGGACTTACAATTGATTAGAAATGAAGCTAAGTCTGATAAATGCTTATAAATTCATGCCTTCAAAAGAAAAAAAAAATAAGTGAAAATCTTTAACATTTTAATTGTAATGTGGAGAACAATTAAATATTTCTATTTAGATATCTAGATTTATTTTCAAATGTATGCAAGAAAGGTGACAATTAATATTGTACATTTTCATCTTTCATAAAAAGGAGTGAAAAAGGATTGCTTAATAAACAAATAATATTGCAAATGAATACCGCAAGTCTATTGTATGGAAAAAGAAATGTATTTTTATTACTTATGTTTCTTTATATCTCACAAGGAGCTGGATGCTTTTAGAAGTTGTAAAATATATTGAAGATGCACTTAACTGTTCAGTTCTTGTATGCAGAGAATGATTGCAGAAAGAGGAAGTATGTTTGGGTGCAACAGCCAAAGGACTGCAGAATGACTGATAAGCGTAGTTATACCTAAACTCCACCTGTTAATATCAGTTGTGTATATATGCTGAGAGTCAGAGAATTGCAAGTTAGTTGCGAACCTACTGAATGTAATTCTTGTATTGCATTGGGGTAATTTAACCCAGAGCTCTGTTAAATTATCCATTTGTATTTAATAAATAACTAAAACTTTTGATATTTAAGAAATCTCTCTCCTGACCTTTTTAATTGAACACACGTGGAATTGGTTGGATATTTCAACACTATATTGTTAA